>NC_051158.1:161205704-161225704 GCF_013339745.2 Dermacentor silvarum | reverse complement strand
AGAATTATCGTAGATATTTTCTTTGGCAATTTCTTGCTTGAAAGTTCGGTATGTTCCCAGTGCTGATTTCGTCTGCATCCCTGTTTTCCACAGACCCCTCTCTGTTTCCTTAACCTTTTTCTTAACCGCTGTTTCCTGGTTCACCCCTCCTGCAGTCCAAATATTTGATTGACAGTTTTCTGGTCAGCTTCCTCCATTTTGTATTCGTCATGTACAAATAACTGAAAACTCTCCTTGCCCACCGCTTTTCTGCCATTTCTCTCAATCGCTCCTCAAATTCTATCTTGCTGCTGGCTTCCCTGCCTTCGAATGACGTCCATCCCATGTCCCCCTGTACCCCCTGATTTGGTGTATTTCCGTGTGCTCCCAGAGCCAGTCTACCTATCCATCGCTGCTTAACTTCCAACCTTGCTCGAACCTCTGATCTGATGCCCAGGACCGCATTGCCGAAAGTCAAACTAGGGACCATCACCCCTTTCCTAATCCCTCTCACCACTTCGTACCTATTGTAATTCCACAGTGCCCTATTTTTCATCACAGCTGCATTTCTGCTACCTTTAGCCGTTACATATTTTCATCATCATCATCATCATCATCATCATCATCAACAACAGCGCCCCCAATGTGGAAATTTCAAGCAGCGCGGTCGCGCCATGGTGCTGTCTCCGCTTTGTTTACACTGTTTCGCCCGCACTTTCCTTCGCTGCTCGTGCTCACGGAGCACCGTTTTCGACGGCGGCAGATCGCCTGGTTGCTGAACAGCTATACGAAGACTGCAGTGCGATTTCAAGACGGTTGCCGACGCCAACAGTTTTTCCTCGTGGCGGCAACCTCAAGAAAGGGGAGCGTCTGCTTCCACACGTGTGTCGTGTTCAAAATTGTGGGCGGTGATGTGACAGTGAAAGCCAAGTGGTCGGAGGTGTCCCACAAGATTGCATACGACAACGAGTTAGAGGTACACACCGAGTTCAGTAGCTTAGTCACTTTTTTTTTTCTCTATGATGCAGTCACAAAGCGGTCATGCATGCTTGCAGAGATGGTGACGATCGCGTTTGGTTTCGTTGGTCGCTGGGCGCGCACACACGGCTGCTCTCATTTTGGCTCCCAGGGAGTACCATCAGCACTGTCGGAACAGAAATTTGAACAGATGCATTAGGCACCAATAAGCCAATAAAGTTTATGAACGATGTAAGTACTACGTATGTGCATAATGCCTTATATCATGCTGTATAAATATTTAATGTATATCATGCCGTATTCAATGCAGATGTTAGAGCCATGGCAACTCGTTGCATTATTGAGAAAAGTATCTTTTCACTGGTCATGAGAAATCACTCGTACAAACTGCTCCGCGAAATGAACCCAGACCACGGTAACCAGCGATTACCTTAGGACCATAGCATGAGCGCAAGAATTAGCGATACACGCCTCATCAAAGCAAATCTATATATATATATATATATATATATATATATATATATATATATATAGTTTTCTCGTCGGCGAATGCCCCGCCGCAGCTAAAGTAAGCTCACACCGATGGCTGCTAATACACGTAACGAAGATTCTGTGCAGGAAGAGTGAAGCAGGAAGAATGTGCAAGGTGGCAATTACTTTAAAGCATGCTTGGAAATTGTCGACCTAGAAGCATGGCTGAACGAATGAGTTGTGGCGCAAGGAAAGAAGAAGGAAACCAAGGGGAGACAGGATAGGGCGCCCTATCCTGTCTCCCCTTGGTTTTCCTTCTTTTTTAACACGAAAGTGTTTTATGCCGGGGTCCACCCAAGGACTTCACTGACGTATTTCCGTCACGGATGTGACGTTCTTACATGTACCCGAACATAATACAAAGAAAGATAACCAGAAGAAAAAGTTCCACAAACATGCAAAATTTGGAAATCGAACCCACGACCTCTCGGTCCGCGACGATAGATCGCCGAGCGTTTAACCCATTGCGCCACAAACGCATTTGCAGAGAGCTACACAGACGCGCCTTATATATCTAACACTCCTCCGTGTACCCGCGCTCTTGCTCGGGGCGGTGCCGCCGCCTACGAGCAGAAAAGAGAAGTACTGCATTATGACACTAACGCGCACCGACAGTGAACGCTTCGGTGGTCTCAGCACTACGACGCCTCGATGCCAGCATTCGAAGGGACGCTGGCATCAAGAAGCACTACCAACGCCACTTAGGTGGCGTTCACCGTACTCAGCACAGCGGAGCGTGGCCTCCGCAATTAGCTCTGAAAATGTTTCTGAAGTTGATCGCGGAGGCTGCAATTACGACGCGCTGTACGCGCTGATTTGACTCGGTGACGATTCAGTTACGTGCTTTGTCTTGCGCGTTGTATTAGTGTGTCAGTTACGTGCTTCGTCTTTCGCGTTATGCTAGCGTGTGCAGCGTAGTGCAACTTCCATATGCACGACGGTTGCTCATGGTCATCGACGTTGGTAGTCGTGATGGAGGAGACGTGCCACCAGGCGTCAGCGTGGGTGCATCAACGCCTAAGGGCGCTTTAGCCACAAAACACCAATAGACATTATATATCAATGTGCAATAAACATTACACTACTTCTGTGAAGACACGTTTCACTTTCGTGTTCTATACCGATTCCTATATAAGAGGGATCAACCACATTTTTTCCTTGCACCACAACTCATTTGTTCAGCTATGCACCAACTCGCCCAACGCACTACCTTACTAAAGTTGGCGCCCTATCCTGTCTCCCCTTGGTTTTCCTTCTTCTTTCCTTGCGCCACAACTCATTTGTTCAGCTATGCACCAACTCGCCCAACGCACTACCTTACTAAAGCATGGCCAAGCAACAAACATAACGCGCGCGTCTCGGGCAGCTGCTTTCCGATCTGCCGCTTACCGACGCACGCGATGACCGCAACTTGCGTTAAATAAGGATTGCCACAACAGAAAATACAAGTAACGCGCGGCCCCTTTTGTTGCCTGTACAACTAGGAATTTAAGTTGCAGCGTTTAGAAAAAGGATATAATTATCTTGTGCTCGTCTTTGCCGATCGCGAGTGAACGAACAGTACAATCAATTAAATTCGTAGGTTTTACATGCCAAAAGCACAACATCATTATGAGGCACGCTGTAATGGAGGGTCTCAGGAATAAATTTGACCACCGGGGGTTCTTTAACGTGCACAAAAATCAAAGTACATGGCAAGAACCGTATTCTTGCATTTCGCCCTATCGAAATGCGGCCGCCGTGGCCGGGAATCGAGCTCGCGTCGTCGAGCTTAGCGGCGCTACACGTATGCATTTACCGCTAAGCTAACACGGCGGATTTCACTGTACGATTAAACTACGCGACACGTCTAAACAAACGGCCATGCGCCAAATACAGGCACATTGCTGTTGCGTTTTCATGCAGCGGCCGTGATATTTCAAAGGCGAATTGGTAAAACGATGTCTGTAAGATAGATAATTCTTCACGCGGCTGAAATATGACATTGCGTCTATCCATGATTGCACGCATGTTCTCAACCGCTCGCCTAGCAGCAGCGTATTACGCTGCACTATGGAGGAACGAGTATCTTTCTTTCTCCATTTACTCCATCCATGCGCTGCCCTCACGATCGGTCGTGGCTGCGCTTCGGCTATAGTGTAGGAGTGGGACGAGTGGGACGGTCGAGTGGGACGGGTTGAGTGGGAACGAGCGGCTGGGGCGGCTGCATGCTTTGCAGTGAGGCGCCCGACATGGAAAACTACTGTGGCGGTGCTGCGATAGAATGGATTGGGCCGCATCAAGGTCGGGCCGTTGGAAACTGCTGGTAATACTGATCGGCAGGGTCAGTCGTACTAGTCGCGCGCTGTTATTTGCGTTCAGACCGCTCAATGGTGTTCATAATTGCATATGACATGTATTTATGCCTTAAGAAATACCTTCCTTTCATTTTCTTCTTTATTTATTTTTTTAAATGCCGTTCGGTGATCTTTTTCGGTCATCGGGCCGGGTTTTCGGGCGGGTTTCGACGCCGGCTAGGGCCGGGCTCGGGCCTCAGGCAAAGGGGTGGCGGGCCGGGCCGGATGCGTAACGTAGATTATTTTCGGGCCCGGGCCGGGCCAGGGTCTCGCACATATACTTGGTGTGGGCTCGGGCGGGCAGCCCAAAGTAAAAATGGGCCCGGGCTGGGCCCGGGCTGAAAAAATCGGCCCATGCAGTGCTCTACCTGTAGTCGCCATTCGTGTCGCGGATAGAGCCCACGCTCGATAGCCTGCGTCCGCTCAGACGCCAACATGGTTTCTCATAAAGAATTGTTTTGTCAAGGTGTTTATTGACAGGATTGAGAGGTCGAACTCGGTGCGGCAGTCAGAACCCTGCGAGCAGTCAGGACAAGCCCCGTGCGTAAAAGCGCTGGTGATGCGCCTGACTGACCGGCACTTCTTCGTCGTATTTCATACACCGGAGATGCACCTGGCTAACCGGCACTTCTTCTTCCTTACATTTGTCCCCCGGAGAAAAAGACGCCATCCTGGCGATCTAAGCATACGGTAACATAGAGGGATCGTAGAAGGGCTTGAGCCGATCTACGTGAACCGTTTCGCGACCGCGACGGCGCTGATCAGAGGACGGTGACACAGGCTCGACGACATAATTCACGGGGGAAGTTTGTGCAATTACACGGTAAGGTCCATGATATCTTGGGAGCAGCTTAGAAGAAAGGCCGGGAGCTACAGGTGGAACCCACAGCCAAACCAACGAATCGGAAGGGAAGCTTGGGGGAACAGAGCCACCACGACGGAGCTTCTGTTGTGTCTGATCTGCGGTGGTAAGACAACGGGCGAGTTGTCTGCATTCTTCAGCATGCTGCGCAGCTTGAGACACAGGAACACATTCCGATGAATCAGGCTGGTAGGGTAGCATGGTATCGATGGTGCAGGAAGGTTCACGGCCGTACAGTAAGAAAAACGGAGAAAAACCAGTGGTAGCTTGAGTGGCAGTATTATAGGCGAACGTGACGAACGGAAGCACAGCGTCCCAGTTGGAATGGTCGGACGCGACGTACATGGCGAGCATGTCGCCAAGAGTACGGTTGAAACGCTCCGTCAGCCCGTTCGTCTGTGGATGGTATGCGCTAGTGGTCCTGTGGATGATGTGACACTCCTTCAGAAGCGACGTCACGACTTCAGATAGAAATGCGCGGCCTCGATCACTGAGAAGTTCCCGAGGGGCTCCGTGACGAAGAACAAAATGCCGCAGTATGAAGGATGCAACATCTTGGGCAGTTGCAGATGGAAGTGCAGCGGTTTCTGCATAGCGTGTGAGGTGATCCACTGCAACGATAATCCAGCGGTTGCCAGCACCAGTACAAGGAAGCGGGCCGTAAAGGTCGATTCCGACCCGATCAAAAGGACGGGATGGGCAAGGAAGCGGCTGCAAGGGTGCGGCAGTGGAAGTAGGGGCCGACTTTCGGCGCTGGCAGTCGAGGCAGCAGCGGACGTACTTCCGAACGAACTTGTACATGCCAGGCCAGTAATACCGGAGCCTAAGGCGGGTGTAGGTCTTTAACACGCCACCGTGTGCACATTGGGGATCAGTGTGAAACGATGCGCATAAATCAGCCCGAAGATGACGCGGTATTACTAGGAGCCATTGCCGACCCTCGGGGAGATAATTGCGACGGTATAGGAGTTGGTCGCGAATAACAAAGTGATGCGCCTGCCGCCGTAGAGTCCTAGACGCCGTAACAGTGGTAGGATCAGAGAGAAACTCCAAAAGCGAAGAAATCCACGGGTCTTTGCTCTGCTCAGAGCGCATGTCATCGATGGCAAGTGCTGAGAGGACAAAGTTGAGTGGGCAAAGACTGTCAGGATCAGGGTCAGGTGATATTGGCGAGCGGGAGAGAGCGTCGGCATCGGTGTGCTTGCGTCCAGAGCGGTACACAACCCGGATGTCGTACTCTTGCAAACGGAGTGCCCAGCGTGCGAGGCGGCCAGAGGGTTCTTTCAATAAGGAGAGCCAGCACAGCGCATGGTGGTCCGTTACTACATCAAATTGGCGGCCGTATAAATAAGGTCGAAATTTCGTAAGGGCCCACAGTATGGCTAAACACTCCTTTTCTGTAACAGAGTAGTTTAGCTCCGACTTTGTCAGCGTGCGGCTAGCATAAGCAACGACGTATTCCACAAGACCACTTTTGCGTTGGGCAAGAACCGCCCCAAGGCCGACTCCACTAGCATCTGTATGGACTTCAGTTGGGGCATCGGGGTCAAAATGCCGCAGAATAGGAGGAGAGGTGAGCAGATGGCGAAGGGTCGTGAACGCGTCATCGCATGCTTTCGACCAGGCGGATAGGGCGTTGTCTCCAGCCAGCAGTTGAGTCAAAGGGGCGATGATCATGGCGAAGTTCTTCACAAAGCGGCGAAAATAGGAGCAGAGGCCGACGAAACTGCGTAGTGTCTTCAGATTAGTGGGCTTGGGGAACTCGGCAACTGCACGGAGTTTTGCAGGATCCGGAAGCACGCCTTCTTTGGATACGACGTGGCCTAAGATGGTAAGCTTACGAGCAGCAAAGAAGCATTTTTTGATGTTAAGTTGCAGGCCAGCCTTAGTCAGACAGCTTAATACCTCTCTTAGTCGTTGGAGGTGAGTCGAGAAATCAGGTGAGAAGACAACGACATCATCTAGGTAGCACAAACACGTGTGCCACTTGAGACCGCGCAAGATACTGTCCATCATACGCTCGAACGTAGCGGGCGCATTACATAGGCCGAATGGCATGACATTAAATTCGTATAATCCGTCCGGTGTAACGAAGGCGGTTTTGGAGCGGTCAGCCTCTGCCATGGGGACTTGCCAATATCCAGACCGCAAGTCCAAAGAGGAAAAGAACTCGGCACCTTGCAAACAGTCAAGAGCATCGTCTATGCGCGGTAGGGGATATACGTCTTTGCGCGTAATTTTGTTAAGACGTCTGTAATCAACGCAGAATCGAATAGAACCATCTTTCTTTTTTACGAGGACAATAGGCGATGCCCACGGGCTATGGGACGGCTGAATCACGCCACGCCGAAGCATATCGCTCACTTGTTCGTCGATGACGCGGCGTTCAGAAGCTGAGACACGGTAAGGACGCTGCCGGAGTGGGGCGTGCGAACCGGTGTCGATGCTGTGCGACACTGTGGTGGTGCGGCCGAGAGAATGTTGATGGCAGTCGAAGGAGGCGGCAAATTCGCGTAGCAGGCTGACAAGTTGCGCGCGTTGTGTGGTTGTCAAATCACCGGAGATTGACGGTTGGAAGCACTCCAACGGCGGCCGAGTCGCATTGTCGAGCGCGGCAAGGGATGTCGAATGCGCGGTGTCGGGAGCATCGAAGAGCATCGAAGAATCCACAATTTCAGCATAACCGAGGCACTCTCCGCGATGCAAAGTAACCGGCAGGAAAGACACATTGCACCACACACATCACACCACGGCCAGCACTGATGGCGATGGAAGGCAAAAGGGCAGCGAGGGAAAGGTAGTCACATGGCGTGAATAAGACGGTTGCGTCACGTGCAGATACGCAAGATCACAGAGGACGACGGCGGCGGACTGAGGAGGGATATCGGTAACATCGGCCACAATCATTTTTGGAGGCGTCACAGGATCGTGGTCTATGGCCTGCAGCGGAAGGAACAAACTCCACCTCGGCGCGGGCGCAGTCAATGATGGCATTGTTAGACGAATAGGAAATCCCAGCTAGAATGACATCGTGGAGCAGGACGGCAGGACAACGAACTCAATGACATGAAGAGATTCCGCGATTACAACACGAGCAGTGCAGGCTCCCAAAGGTTCTACAGGCTGTGCGCTCGCAGTACTCAAATACAGTCCGGAAAGCGACGTCGTTACTTTTCCCATCCGTCGGCAAAGTCCTGCGCTTAACACCGAGATTGCTGCGCCCGTATCGACCAGTGCGAATGTTGGAATCCCTTCGACGTATACCTCAATTACGTTGCAGGGGTGATTTAGAGGCCTTGGGTAAAGCGAAGGGGACGCAGTTCTCGCCTCGGGAACTGCGACACTTAGTTTCCCTGAGGCAGAGGGCTTGGCCGGCGTCTCATCGGTGAGATGGAACGGCGGCGTGGGGATGGCGAACGACGAGTAGTGTAGGGAACAGGGGTTTCATCTGGTGGCACAGGGGATTGTAGCTGTCGAGGGGCGTAACTGTTCATGGGTCGGCGGTAATCATAAGTAGGCTGCATAAGGCGTCGACAAAAGCGGGCAACGTGTCCCGGAATACCACAATTGTAGCAAATCGGGCGGTTGTCGGCTGTGCGCCAAGGATTTGGCTGGCGTGGTAGCTGTGGTGCAGGCGGCGAGAAGGGAATCGGGGGCGGTCGCGCAACAGCTTGGCGAGGTGGACGTGGAGCGAAGGGCGGCCTTGCAGCGACGTCAGCGTATGTCAAGGGCGCCGCGACTGTAGGCGGTGGAATAGCAGCTGGCAGGCACTCAGCGACTTGCTCCTTGATGACGGTCTGTAACCCCCGTGTCAGTGGGGAGTGTGGTTGCGCGTTCGTAAAGGGCACCAGGGAAAGCTGCCGAGCAACTTCTTCGCGCACGAACTCCTTTATCTGGTGCATTAGAGGCGACTCGTCAACACCTAGCGTGAGACCTGAGACAGGGGCAATTCTGAGGGCGGGTGTCGTGTGACAACTCGCTGCCTTCGAAGTTCGTCGTAACTTTGACACAGCGCAATGACGACAGACACTGTGGTCGGGTTCCGGGCGACCAACATCTGGAAGGCGTCGTCCTCAATTCCCTTGAGGATATGCCGGATCTTATCGGCGTCTGGCATCGTTGCGTCGACTCTGTTGCACAGATTAACGACGTCTTCGATATAGCTGGTAAAATTCTCACCTGGTTGCTGGGCGCGTCCGCGCAGGCGTTGTTCGGCCTGAAGTTTACGTACGGCAGGGCGACCAAAGATTTCCGTGAAGTTGGTCTTGAACGCCAACCATGTCGAGATGTCGGATTCGTGGTTCCGATACCACAAGTGCGCAACGTGGCTCAAGTAGAAAATTACGTTGTTGAGCTTCTCCCTATCGTCCCAGTGGTTGTGCCTGCTGACTCTGTCGTACGAGGCGAGCCAGTCCTCGACGTCCTGATCACCGGTACCCGCAAAAATCGCAGGATCCCGCTGACGCTGCACGCCAGGACAGATGACAGTTGGTGCCGTGACTGCTGCTTCTTGGGCTGGATCGTCAGGCATGGTTCGAGAAGACTGGGCTGGATCGTCCGGCATGGGCCGAGATGATTGAAGGGTTCGGCTGCGAAGTTCCAGCGTTGGGAGTCGTACCCAGCACTCTCCAACAAATGTCAAGGTGTTTATTGACAGGATTGAGAGGTCGAACTCGGTGCGGCAGTCAGAACCCTGCGAGCAGTCAGGACAAGCCCCGTGTGTAAAAGCGCTGGTGATGCGCCTGACCGACCGGCACTTCTTCGTCGTAGTTCATACACCGGAGATGCACCTGACTAACCGGCACTTCTTCTTCCTTACAGGAAGAACAGATTTGTTGTCGGTCCGTACATGGACAAAATGGCCCATGATCTTAAGATCGTGGACGCGAGATACAGTGCAAATGTATTTTATTAGAGCGCAAGCTCTTCTACGCCATGTCTCACAAGGTCATTCAGCGCATTGCAATGACCTTGAGGCGCCTGGGAGAAATTGTGGCAGGTGTGACCTCACCCCACGCTGTGGAGAGGGGTCACAGCTGTGCTCGCTCTGAACCTTGCCGCTGCGGTACCACGTGACTAGGCGAGGGTTTAACGGCTGCTTCGCCGGCGCTTGGTTACTCAGTCTCGCCATGGATGGCGCGCCGGTTGACCCATCTGTTCGTGCGCTTCAGCGCAAGCGACAGAATGAATCGAATCATCCAGTAGATATAGCTACACAGCACGCAGCCAAATCTCAAGGAAAGACAAAGTTGGCTGCTGAAACACCGTCGCAAAGGGAAGCCAGATTAGCACGTTAGGAAGAAGCTTACCAAGCGCGGAAGCGTGCAATTATGAAACACTGTGCGCACAGTCTTTGCAAAACCAAGCAAAACAGACCTTTCGCTCGTGATAACTAACCTCAGACGCAGTTAAACCTAATCTACATCATCTACAGATAGCAATAATCTGGTACTCCAAGCGCATTTCTGCCATCGTTGTCGCCATCGCCGTGAGGTTCCGTATAAAGCCCCAGGGCGATAAAATAGTCGCCGCGCGCCGTATGCTGTACGTGCGAGGGAAAGTGTGCGAGGGTGAAGGAAGCGCGCCGTCGTCCGTCGCGCACAAGGATCCGGGGGAGGGTAGGGAGGGGTGCGAGTTATACTAGAGCAGTCCGCGGGCCTGCGCCGTCCGAAGCGTGTTTTGGCGGGCTCGGCACGGGCCCGGGCTTGAAGCAGCGCTCTCGGGCTGGGTGCGGGCTTGAAGCCGCGGGCTCGGGCCGTACTTGGGCCCGCTCCTTACAGGGCCTAAGTCGGGCCTTCGGCCACACGCGAACGTTATGCATTGGATGGTTCAAGGCATTCTGTGCCAAGCTGAACTGACACTTGCAAAGAGCTGGCTCTTAGTATACCTTAGCACAGAAAAAGGGAAAGCGATGACGTTCTCTATGTTTCTTTTCCACATGAAGGAACATTCTTTCTGCGTCAGGAAAAATTATACACAAAGCCGCTCGGCACACCATTTACCTGCGACTGCTCTTGCGATTGCAATATTACCCCTCTCGACACTATTGTATTATTTTATCGCTAAAGTAAGGGGTGTCTCTTTCTGCTTGTGCGTTTATTTTATGCTGTTTTCTCGTGAATTCGCCTGTTATATATATATATATATATATATATATATATATATATATACAAAGTACACGGGTGTTTTCTGCATTTCTCCCCCATCGAAACGCAGCCCCCAAGCTAAATGACCACATAACGCCAAAATTCTACTATCAAGATTGATGCATGCGCACCAGCCGGTCAGATTAGTGCCAGATCATTGATGTTCCCATAGGAGACACAGAGATTTCAGTTCATTTTTTTCCCTTATACAATGCAGCTGATTAGACCTCGAGAAGCTGAGGCTGACACATAGGGTGCAATCTGTAGGTAAAAGAAATATATATTTTTTTTACTTACTGGCCGGGCCTCTTCAGACAGACGCGGGCCCTGGCTAAGCTTAGCAAAGAACGGCCGGACCCGGGCCGGGCCCGGGTTTAGTAACACGGTTCCGCGGTGGGCCCGTGTTTAGAACCACGGGTCCGGGCCGGGCACGGGCTTGCCTTGGTCATTTACGCCCGGACCCGGGCCGGGTCCGGGCTGGGATCAGGCTTCATAAAGCGGGCCCGGGTCGGGTCCGTGCCAAAAAATCAGGCCCGTGCAGTGCTCTAAGTTCTACTCCTGGCGGCTCTGCGCACGCCTGCCCGGGCCACTGTATCTTGAAAGCAATCTGTAATGGCTTTTTCTGTGCCCCGGAGTTGAAAAAAAAGAAATAAAAAGGGGCAAACCCGCACCACCAAAGAGGTATGGCAGGTATAAGGCCAATAGGAAATAAATGAAAAGGGGTTACAGGAGCAACCCAAACAGAGATTTAAAGAAAGCCAATTAAAAGAGAAAAAAAAAGACTGGTCTCGGAGACAAAGCAGTGCAATATGAGAGGCGAAGTGCCGGCGCGCAGTGAAGACAAAGTAAAAAGGCCGAATGCATAAAACAAAACAAGCTCCTGGAGAGAGGGGAAAAAAAAACCCGGCAGTGATCCACGGAAACCGCCTGAGCCCATTTATTAAGAGACATGAAATGCCACGCGTGGGGCAGCGCCTTGCTGATGCCAGGAACCGCAGGAGGCAGCCAGTTGATGGTGGGCAGCGCTACGGTACACGGGTGGCTGTAGGACGAAATAGAAAAAGAAGAGAAAAACAGGAGAAAAGGGAAAGACCAAAAGAGAAACGCAAGAAATATGACAGACAGGAAAAGGAAACACAGGAAGAGGGTAGAAAGGGGGAACAGGAAATGATGACGATGACGCATGCAGCTTAAGGCATCGGCCACGGGGTTCCCCCCGCCATAGTTGGCATAAACAGTGGCGATGGCCAGAAACAGCCATGCAAAAGTAATATGTGAAAGTATGAAGATGAAAGTGAAAGACAAAAAATTAAAAGGCGTCGGGCAAAACAGCAGGGGCGGGAGGTGAAGTGGGGACTGACCGAGCTATTAGAACAGAAAGGCGAATAAGTAATGCGCGGGTTTGCCGCGAGCGCAGTAAAAGAGGATAAGTAGGCGGGGTGATGGAAGCTACCCGAACCGCCGCACGCAATGCAGCAACAACCTGGGCGGTGTGAGGACAAGCCAGCAAATAGTGGGATAAGTCCTCACACTGCGTCCCACACGAGCACAGATTATCGGCGTGCAGACGGAAACGGAAGAGGTAGGGCACAAAATGCCCGTGACCCGAGAGGAGATGCACCAGCGAGCGGTGAGGGGGACACCACTCAGGGATATCGTGAACGCTGGGGAGCCATTGATACAGGGATGTGCCTGCGCCCTCGCGTTGCCAGACGCCATGCCATACATTCCGGGACAAGCGATGGAGACGCGCCCTGACCGAACGTACTGACATACGAACTTCCCGCAAGAGACCCGTGGTGGCCGCTGAAGAAGCAGCGGAATCCGCGAGCTCGTTTCCGAGAACGCCGCGGTGACCCGGGACGTGGTACAAGTAGACATGGCGCCCGGCAGCGCTCTGCGACGCTAACGCGCGCTTGCAGTAGACAACACGAGCGTCAACGTCACGGATGTTTGAGAGGGCAAGGAGTAAAGAAAGGCAATCCGTGTATATGTGCACCGGCGAGGATGTTTGCAGCGTGGTGAGGTAATGGAGCGCCTCAGTGAAGGCGACCACCTCCGCGCTGTAGGCGCCTGACGCGTTTATGACCTTGTATTTGCGGACAGCGCATAGATGACCACGTGGGTTAAAAGCCACGAAAGCGGCGCCCGCAGACACGCTCGTAAATGAACCGTCCGTGAACACGTGGTATGCAGGTGTGGCACACACACGTGAGGCCTGTTGGGGCGTTAATCGGTAGAACCGCAATCGGTACAGCTCCCGCGGATGGCGCGACCACGGGTCGAACGGGAGTTCCAGGTTGCGGGGGTCAAACGACTCGTTGGCGAAATGAGTCACCTGGCGCAACACGAAAAGTGAGAATTCGGCATTGAGGCGATCCAGCTCCAATGGGAGTGGTGGGCAGTTGGCCAGGATCTGCAATGCCGATGTACGAGTCGTGTGGAAGGCGCCCGTCAACGCCACCAGAAGCGAGCGCTGAACCGACTGCACACGGGCAGTGAGGTGCGAGGTAGGGAAAGCGGGCCACCACACCGGCGATGCGTATGCAACAGCAGGGAGCAGAACCTGTCTATAAAGGCGTCGTAAAAGGACGGGACGTAGCCTGTAATGCAGACGTACGAAATTCAGCAAGCGAGTAACCAATACCTCGGCTTTAGTCTTGATAAAGTCAACATGGGCGTGAAAATTAAGCTTATCATCAAAGACCACGCCGAGAAGTTTAATGTGATCTTGATGTTTTAGAAAAGCGCCGTCTAGACGAATAGACGGACGCCTCTTGGAAGTGCCAATATGCCCATTGTTGAAGAAGACAAAGAAAGATTTTGACGGACTAATTTTGACCTTGTTTTGCCGGGCCCAATTGCAAATCAAGGATAAGACAGATTCTGCCAGACCCTGCAGCTGCAGGCGCGAGGTGCCAGACAGCAGCACAATGGTGTCGTCCGCGTACGCCTGTAAGTGCACGCCGTCCGGCATGGGAAGGCTGAGCAGGGAGTGGACGATCAAATTCCACAGTAAGGGGCTGATGGGGGAGCCCTGCGGACTGCCGATCGTCGGGCTAGCCGATACCTCACCCGCGCGCGCCCGGAACACCACCCGCCGTCCCGAGAGGAAAGAGCACAAGAGGTGGTATAAGTTGGCCGGACAGCGGTGTCTGCGCAAAAAGAACAGCACCGCTGCGTGCCACACGCTATCGAAAGCGCCCTGAAAATCGAGGGAGATCAGAACGGCGGGCGTTTTTGATGCCTTGAGCGAGAGCAGGCGCTGCTTCAGGACATACAGGGCGAGAGGGGCACTCCGGGCATGTGTAAAGCCAAATTGGGAATCGTGAAGGAGGTGATTAGAATTTAGAAAAAAGTAGAGCCGGGAATTGAGTAAACGTTCCAGTACTTTGCCGAATAACGAGTTCATCACGATAGGACGATAAGCTGAGGGGAAATGAGGCGGCCGGCCAGGTTTTGGAATGAAAATAATGCGTCCCGCTTTCCAGGACGTAGGGAAGTGTCCCAGGCGGAGGGCCGCATTAAATAAAAGAAGAAAAAAAGGAAGGGTGAATACGAAACAGATTCCGAACGAACATGCCGGTGAGCACGTCCAACCCCGGCGCCGAACGTAAGTTGCCCTGAAACAGCGCATGCTCGATCTCCGGGAGCGTAAAGGCGTGATCGTCAGGCACGGGAGGGTAATCAGAGCACGCGAGCGTGCGAAGTCGTGCGTGAAAGGGGGTATCACAACCCGGGTCATCCGTCGCGACATGCTCACTCAACAGCAGTGAAGCAGACGCCAACACCGATGACGTGAGGACGTTGGGCGAGGTCTCAAGCGGTGGGAGGAGCGTCGCGGAGTGTAATTTCTCAAACGCCAGTTTGAACGGCGAACCATGAAGGTTGCGAGCCGTCATATCCTGGCAAAGCGCGCGATCCGCCGCGTCTTTGGCCCTACGAATGTGCTGCTTGTAGGCTGCGAAAGCCGACGCATATTGCGTCCTGTAAAACGAGCGCAGATCAGGGTCGCGGGCCCGTTGAAAGCGACGACGCATCGCGCGCACACGCAGGCGCTCCTCAGCGAGCTGAGGGCTCCACCACGCATTTGCCTTGCCGCCACGCGGTTTAGCTTTACGCAGGTTGCGGCGACGGAGCCCCTCATATATCTTATAGAAATGCCCGACCGCGCTATCAAGCGCATGCCCAGAGGATAAAGAGGCGTATTGAACTCTCTCGAACCACGTATTGAACTCTCTCAAAAGTGGGCAGCGACGCGGGGCTGTTGAGTATTTGCAGGGCGTTAGCGTTGGCAAACTGCACGAGCTGCGTGCCGCGCACATCTCCGGGCCCGGGCCCCCACAGCGCATGCTGCGCATTGAAGTCGCCCCCCATAATATACGATCGCACTGAGCCATCAGAAAATACCTGCCACAGTTCGTCCAAGAAGGGATCGAGAGGGCGATGGGGCGGCGCATAAATAGCAACGAGGACGAACGAAAGTGCGGCTCGCTCGCACCTGACGGCCACGACCAGTTGCGATACGTATATGGGAAATAGATCGAATGTAGGGGCCCGCGCAAGGAGAGCAACACGCGGGTGCTCCCGCGAGTGAAACACTGTAATATCACGGAGCACGTGGGGAATCTTGTGGTCGCGGGTGTGCGGGTCAGACACCAGTGCAAACGAAAAGTCACCCTCAACCATGTGCTGCACCAACAGCCGTGTAGCATCACGCGTGTTGGCGAGGTTTGCCTGTAGGAAGCGAAGCGGCGAGGCGTCAGCCATGGCTGAGGGCAACGAACGTGGTGCCGACAGGTGAGAAGCAAGAACGAGGGAGTGCCGGCGCACACACCGAAACAGGACAAGCCACCCGCGATGCCAATCATGATCAACCCCGGCCGCAACCCAACAAATCCCAGCCGCACGGCCCACCCAGGCAGAAAGAAGGAGAAAGGTGAAACGAAGGAGGCAGAAGGAGGTGCGATAACACCCAAGAGGGAGAAGAAGGAAAGAAGGAGGAACACCGAGATAAAAACGGGGAAAAAGGCGCGGCGATCCCCAACACCCCCACGGCGCCAAGGGGAGACTCCTGTAGGGCCGAATGCGCGACCCAATACCCCCGGCAGCCGCGAGGGCGAGGAGACCGCCGCGCCGCACCACAGAAGCCGGGACAAGCAAACTAACCATAGTCAGTACGAGCGCGCAACCGCGCGACCCTGGCCATCAGGAGAGGGCAGGCCTTATCCCCAGTCGGGTGAGAACTGGGGTGGCCCGCGCGGCGACACTCGTTGCAGCACACAGCAGCATCCCCCAGGCGCACCGTACACTGCTCACCGAGGTGCGGGCCCGCGCATCGCGTGCACACCGCCCTCTCGGGATGCTGCCGAACAGGGCACGAACGGCGGCCGTGACCATAGGTAGCGCAGAACGTGCACGTAGGTACGTGCATGTCCTCCACCACCGTAGCCGAGGTCCAATCCACGGAAACTCGCCCGCGACTCATGAGCGACCGGTACGCAGGAGGATCCACTGCCACCACGTGGGTGAAATTACCCGAACGCTCCCTGAAAGAAACGCGAACCTCGCAAGTGGACGGGTCCAGCCGGAGGTCAGGGTTGCGCGAGTTAATCTGCGCCACGAGATTTACAGCCGGGACATCCGGGTCAACCCCGGTCAATTTAACATGCGGCTTACGCTGTTGTACCAAGCGCACCGACATAGCGGTGTTAGTGACCGGGTTCTGCTCAAGGAGCGTTTTAAGTTTTTGAACTGACGCGAATTTCATCCCTAGAAGAGGCCCTTGCGTAGTACGTCACGCCAAGCAATTTGTCCTAACCATTCAAGCTGCACCTGCTGATCCTTTTCATTCTTGTACCATCCTGGCTGGATTCATACTCTGGCAACTGCACACCCTCACCACGAGTTAGGGCTAACCGCGTTAAGATCGAAGTTGGTGACAGCAAAGCGCGCTGGCGGCTTTTTCTTGGGCTTTAGCCGACTACCATCCACCATGGGAACACCAACTGCCGTCAAGTCTGCTGCCACCACGCGCCGTACCAGCGACGGAGAGCTTTGTGGCGTGGCAGAGGGCGTTGTGTGGGCAGATTCACTGCCCGAACCGCTGTCGCGCCCCAGGCTCTGTAGGCTTGGTCCATGATGGCTCAGCACTTGGTGCCGCAAGGCATCCTCCGAGGCAAGTCGAGGCAGCTCACACTTGCTAACGCCACTCACCCGGATGGTTGGTGCTCCAGCTGGAGTCTGTGAAGCGGGCAGAGTAGTTAAGCGGGAAAGTGGCATGTCACGAAGAAAGCCCGACTCGGTCTCAGGAGGAGAGCTGCACATGTCGTCCAGATTAGCCACCGTGTTGAGTCTGTCCATGTGGCTTTTCATCCAACCGGGCATCAGGGCCCTGCGGCCCGGAATCTGCTGGCCAGCCTCGGTGCTCATGTTTACCGTGCCGTTAAAGTTTGAACTGCAAGGCATGGTAATGGGGACACAGTCCGCCGTACGCTGTGTTCGCAGCTTAGTTCGCGTTGTTACGAGACGCAGCACGAAGGTCGATTTTCTCGCAGCCGCGCTTCCTCACTCCAGCGTTTTGACAGTGAGCTTCCGCCGTCATCGAGTGAGGTGCGTTCATGTTTGCTTGTGCGTACGTGACATCATGCTTGTTAATTTAGTTAGTGTACCTATGTTTACAAGTTTATACGGCCAATAAGACTACTATCTTTACTTTTTTTGGACCACGGCGGTCGCATTTCGATGGGGGTGAAATGCGAAAACACCCGTGTACTTAGATTTAGGTGCACGTTAAAGAAACCCAGGTGGTCCAAATTTCCGGAGTCCCCCACTACGGCGTGCCTCAAAATGAGATCGTGGTTTTGGCATGTTAAACCCCATAATTTTTTGCTTACTTTTTATAGCTTTCTACTAATTTGTTATCGCAATCGATGCTTCGCTTTTTGGGCGAAACTGCGAGTTTTTTTCACAAGCCACAGGTTAGATAACTTTTGCTTCTTAGTCGACAAGTGCGTTTCGAATTTCATCCCTAGAAGAGGCCCTTGCGTAGTACGTCACGCCAAGCAATTTGTTCTGTAGGGCTGTGGGGGTCGTGTAAAAGATACATTCCCCTTACGATAAAGTGCACGGCGAACAAACAGGAAGATGTGTTAGCACGAGGTTAAGGGAGAACTGGGAGTCTTTGAAATGCACTTTTAACTTCGCAGTGGCATCACATTGGAACGAGTGTAGCTGCAATTAAGAATTCAGCAGATGCTCAGATTTATATAGGAGCAGGGAGCGAACCACGCATGAACTAACCGAGGCTTTTTTTTTCATTAAACACATAATGACGCATGCGTCAGCCAGGAATCGCTAACCTTACACGCTATACAATATCATCACCTCACTAAATCGGTATAGACAGCGTGCGTCGATTAAATTTTTCAAGTGTGCCTGCCTTGCTTTTCGCTGCATTGTTGCTAGGTTTTTCTATTCTAGGTGGTTTGTTGTTTCATTTTATTGTTTATTTTGGTCTTGTATCTAAACGTGTTCCGGGCAGATCTCATTAAAATTTCAATTGCCAGACAGCACCCGTGTCGACATTTTCTTCCTTCGTCCCTGTGTTAGCGCAGTGCTGTGTTTACAACAATTAAACACATCCAACCAGACCAATTGGAAGTTATAACTTACAAATTCTTTTATTTATTTGCGTATTTTTTTACAGGTACTTCCTACGCGGAAAGTCAGTACTGGAAAGATTGCGAAAACAGTATTTTTTTCCAATCATAAAAAAGTAGGGGTGTGTGAATATTCGAAACTTTCGAATAACAAATCGAATTGTGTCCTATTAGATTCGGTCTTCGATTCAGATAGTCACTATTCGTAAATGCGAATATTTTTCGAACACTTTTCTGAATACTTCAAAAGGTCAACTGCGCCCAAATAAACATAGCATTGGTAAATTTTCACCCCCGCGGGCATAGTATTGACATAAAAGATCAGAACTTGTATACTGAAGCAGGCTGCGTCAAATCGGTAGCCATAATTTAGAGGCTGTAAAGTGATCACTCGCACTCGCAGAAGAGTCTTATGAATGCGAACGAACTACTTGTTAGCTTTTAATGCTTTTTTGCGCTTTTAATAAACATTTCACACGTACCATGTAATGACAGAAACTTGCTAACTTTAATAATATTGCCATGTGAACATAATTTTATATTAACTGTGATAACAGCTGTTCATATTCGAAAACTATTCGAAATGTATTCGATATTCGATTTGATTCGATTCGCTTCTGGTACTATTCCATTCGTATTCGATTCGGTCTCAAAACTCACTATTTGCACAAGCCAAAATGAGTATTGGCCCTAACACATGCAAACAGGGACGCACTCTTGAAATGTTACATGCACCCGCTGTGGTTGCTTAGTGGCTATGGTGCTTGGCTGCTAAGCATGAGGTCGCCGTATCAAATCACAGCCAGAGCGGCCACATTTCAATGGGGGCGAAATGCGAGAACACCCGTGTACTTAAATTTAGGTGCAAATTAAAGAACCACAGGTTGTCCAAATCATTACGGAGTCCTTCACTAGGGCGTGCCTCATAATCTAATTGTCGTTTTGGCAGGTAGAATCCCATATTTTTTAATATGTTACATGCTTTATTGCTAGCTTTCACGTGACGTCACAGACCCAGCTTATCACCGTGCCGGTGCACCAGCGTGGCGGCTACGATGACGTCAGTGCAAGGCGTCTGCATCTTCACACTTTGAGGACATTGTCACCGCTATACGCTAACGAAATTATAATCGGTAAACCATAGTCGCCTACAGGCTATATAACATAGCCTTCAGAAAATGGCAGTCGCTGTATGCACTTATGCAATGGAAAGAAAAAGCAGTTTACTTACCAGCAGCTGCTTCGCTGTGACCAAGATTGCTCTTTACAGATCCTATCTTCAGGGGCCTAGCTCTTTCTGGTTTGCAGAATACACTGCTCACGGCGGCTAACTCGGTCGGGTCGCCCACCTTAGTTCCCGTGCCATGAGCTTCTAGGTATAGCACGCTGCTTGGGTCAACGTTGGCTTCAGCGTAGACTTCACGCAAAAGCTTTTCCTGCAGCTTTGCCGATGGAACCATTATTCCTGTAACATAGTGCAAACAAGGCTAACATCAGGTGTACATAC
>NC_051158.1:161186273-161205604 GCF_013339745.2 Dermacentor silvarum | reverse complement strand
TCTCTGTTTCCTCGGTCTGTTTTGCTTTTTCATGGTCCTCATTCTGTGTTGAGCTGCCTCTCGTTTGACTGGGTGGGGGGTCCTGTCTTTCCGGCGTAGTTTTGTTTCCTTTATGTCTTCAGGTGTTTGGCATTTCTGCACCAATGAGGTGCCTTCTCTTTTACAAATCTCTTCAATTTGGTTTGAAGCGCTGACACCTCCTCTGAAAGCCGTTCGCGTAGTTCGCGCTCGGCATTCAGCGTCTGTTGTAGTCTTTGTATTTCTGCCTTGCCCTCCATCTCCGATTTTTCCATTGGTTCTCAGTGCTTCGATGTCGAGATTGCTCTCGGCGCTCATCTTTCTTTCTGGTGTGCTATTAGCGCATGTAGTGTAGAAATCTTCGTGCAGAACTTGCATGTGAAACTCTTACCGTGGGCTCCTCTATGGAGGTGAACGGGGAGTCCTCCAGGTAGAACCAGCTGTCGCAGCTACCGCATTGAACCATTGGCTAATCGTCCGTGGTTGACTTCTTAGACGTGCCGCGGTGGGGCCTACCCATTTTTGCTTGTTTGCGCGAGAAGGCTCTCTCCCTAGGGTCGCTACCGTTCCGTATCCGACGTGAAGGGTTAGGCCTATGTGGTTGTCGGGCAGCGTCACTGGCACCAATTCACGAGTTGAAGCTCTGTTTCGGGTGATACAGTCACTCCCGGGGTCCAACCGCCAGTCTGGATCAGCACTTTGACGCGGGTCGACGCAGAAACAAACGCGTTAATCCCGTGACGAGCACGACTGTGCTCGTCACGAGAAGGCACCCCAACACCAATATGTTATAAGTGCCATACCAGAACTGAAGTCTCGAGGCCCCCAGGCAGAAACAGCATGCCGCAAATGGAACCAAGAAATCAAAAACTTGTGCGCTTCACTCGGTCCCAGAATAGAATTTCTCAACATGTTCTGACGCTAGAGGTCGCCCGCGTCGGCAAATGGCGCTGCTCAAACGTCGGTTTGTGAAAAGGTCTATATAGACGAGTCCACACAAACACGGCTCCAGCAACGCACGGAAGTGACGTCACTTTAATAAATTAAACTAAAAACACTGCGAAATATATAAATCTTACTAGACAATGCGTTGAACTTACATCGATATGAAAGAAAGTTGTCTTACGCGTTAATTAATATACACATTTTGATTAAGGACATCATCGCAAAATGTTTTCAACCATACTAGTCATGGGTTCCTGTATTGATCTAGTGCGCTGGTGTTTCCAGCTGAGCTGGTAGCGCCACTGCCGTAGGCGGCGGTAAAGTTAGGTTGGCTGTTAGTTGCTCCCAGGTACAGTGTACTAGAAGGGGCAGTGGGCTTACTCAGCCGCTCCTCTGACGCAGTCAGCGTCGCATCCAGAGGTGGCGCCACTGGCAACTTCAATGGAAGCCTTGCTTGCAGAAGCTTTGATTTCCTTGCGTTTCTGGCGGGTTCAGTTCGAAGCAGTTCACACTCTTATTTGTTTTTAGTTTTGGCGTACTTGACAGTCTTTACATATCTTGAGCAGCACTATATTTGTTTAGGCCACATGATATTTGCCATATTAGAACCTTGTGGAAAAGGAAGACGGCAACTCTTGGGCAATTCTCTGCCTATCCTAACTCTTAGACGTTTTGTGCAAAGAGCTCGTCGCTGACGGATGTTGCTTATGCGGAAGGGGCCTTCGAATTTTTCGAATTATCGGGCAATCGTAAAAAAAAAATTGAAAACGGTTTCATGCCGTGTCGACGTAATGTAAAATTTTGTCAGACAGAAAACAGTGCGTGCATACTTGCCAGCTGGGCTCAAAAAAAAAAAAAAAAAAATCAGGCATGCTAATTTGGTTTGTGCCTTTGCTTAGCCAAAATGAATATGTATATATGGCTTAAATATTTCATTGTCCCACTTTAGTTGTTCCATGCTTCACAGTAGCCTTCTGCGTTTATTATTAACCATCATTACGCCGGCACACATTTGTTAAATCAAATCAGGTTTGTTTTTTCCATAAAGAAATGGAGGGAGGCCTGAACAAAAAGTGAAAACTAGTTCACGTGACAAAGGCTCCGGCCTATGCTCATGTACAGTTATATAAGGGTAAGCAAAATGAAGTTAACAGGGCTGTTGCTGACACAAAACTTTTATTTGCAAGAAGTACAGCAAGCCATTGTTTCATGCACTTCAACTCATGTGCAATGGTTCAACTTCAGTTGCTTGGCCCTCTGCCGCTTTCCTGCCTTGTCACAGTTAATTCCTTTCACATAATCAATCAAATCAATCAAATTTTTATTAATTCACAAAAAGGTTTTGCAGATAGAAGTATACAGAAGGAGGTCCCATAGTAAAGACTGAATTGGGACCTCCTGTTCATGGTTAACATAAAAGTTACCATGGCAAGAACGGTAGCTGAATGAGTACAATTGCAAAAATGATAAATAATAATACAGACATAAGTGAATAACGATATTAATAGTCAATAGTGTATCGGCAGTAAGTAATATAATAAAACTAGGTAAAACTAGCATATAAGTGGAGGGAAAAGAAATGGGAAAAAAAAAATTAAAGAACAACTTAAGCAACATGTTGACGTACATAAGAATGGCAGGTCTAAAACGAGAGCGGGTTATACAGTACACTATGTCACATACATATCACATAACAAAAAATTTTTCAATTCATGGCAAAACCTATGGGCTTTCTGTAGTTTTATGACAAATGGTAATGTATTCCATGATGATATGGCTGCAAAGTGAACGGTCTGTTTGCCATAATTAGTACGTACTTTGGGTAGAATGAAGTTATTATGAAGCGCGAAACGTGTTGGATTGGTGTTCGTTAGAGATGACATAGGAAATAGCGACAATGTGATCTTGTCATTTATTAGTTTGAAAAGAAAAGTGGCAAGGTTGAACTTGACAAGGGCGGCAACGTCAAGAATGTTATTTTCTTGTAGTAGCTGTTTAGCATTGGCGGTGTGTGGATTCGACGTGATTACTCTAATAGCCTGGTTCTGGATAGTTTGTAAGGGTTTTAGGTGAGTACTGTACGTGTTACCCCAGGAGGTTATGCAGTAATTAATGTGAGAGTGTACAAACGCGAAATAGAGTGAGAGCAACACAGGTCGTGAAAAGAACGGACGTGACCTAATGAGAATTCGTATTCCATATGATAACTTTTTTTTTATATGAGTTATATGGTGCTGAAATTTTAGGTTACAGTCAATAATAACACCTAAGTAAGTGCATTCTTCACTTGCTGATAATAAATGGTTACCTATGGAAATGGGCGGAATGCATAGTGATGATTTATTTTGGGATGAGAAGAGAAGAAATTTTGTTTTAGTGGGATTAATGGTAAGTCTATTCATTTTGCACCATCCTAACAAGTTATGAAGATCAGTATTAAGCCTCGTTACTACCGTTGACAGACATTCATCAGAATTAATAATTGTTGTGTCATCGGCATATAGTATACATCTAGAAGACGTGAGGCAATTAGGTAGATCGTTAATATATAGTAAAAAGAGTAACGGGCCCAAAATGGATCCTTGTGGTACACCTAAATTAGTTATTTTTGGTTTAGAATAAGCATCGGAAACACTAACAACCTGATATCTGTCTCGTAAGTAGTTGCGCAATAGTAGTAATGGAGGACCTGTTATACCTATTGAATCTAGTTTAACACTAAGAATCTCGTGGTCAATGCTGTCAAATGCCTTTGAAAAGTCTACAAATAAAGATCCTGCAAATTTACCGTCATCAATGGCTTTCTTCAGTTGGTCAGTGAGGGATACAAGCGCTAGGTCAGTAGAATACCCGGAACGAAATCCAAACTGGTCAGGTGAAAGAATATTAAATTTGTTTAAGTACTTTATTAATCGCTTTTCGATTATTTTCTCGATGACCTTGCTGAAGAATGGTAAAACACAGATAGGTCTGTAGTTAGATGGTAATGATCGATCACCTTTCTTAAAAACCGGAGTAACCCTACCACGTTTAAGCTCACGAGGAAAAGTGCCTGTTTTAAACATGAGGTTAATAATTTCAGACAGAACAAATGATATTGATTTGGAAATTAATTTAACGTGACCAGGATGAATGTTATCCAGCCCAGCGCTTGTTATTTTTAAATTGTTAATTACTGATACCACCTCATCAGGAGTGGTTGGAAACATATAAAATGATTGTGCAAGGCGCTTTGGTGAATATAAATACTGTTTAGCTTGAGTAGAGATATTAGGAAAGAAAGAATCGCTGAAAGCATCGGCAATCTTAAGTGGCTCTAAATAAATATTGCCATCGTGGGATATTTTGGCTATGTTATCAGTTCCCTGAATCCTATTCAAAAATGAATTCACTATTTGCCATTTTTTCTTTACATCAGAACCGCATTTAAGTATTTTTTCTTCGTAATATAAGGTTTTCGCTTTTTTGCAAGCCCAACGACACCTGTTGGGCTTGCAGGAAGCTGTCGCTCACTGGAATCAGTGCTTGCTTTCCACGTGGGAATGATGATAGGCAGCAGGCCAAGATAACTGCACATACAGAGAAAATGCGTGAGGCAATGCCTGTGCGCCGTCGCTGCCACCAGTGAAGTCTCGGTGATGGTCCTGCTTGTTATGAGCGGTGCTCAACGAAGCCGACGACACCTGTTGGGCTTGCAGGAAGCTGTCGCTCACTGGAATCAGTGCTTGCTTTCCACGTGGGAATGATGATAGGCAGCAGGCCAAGATAACTGCACATACAGAGAAAATGCGTGAGGCAATGCCTGTGCGCCGTCGCTGCCACCAGTCAATATATCATAAGAATGCAGACGTGTGACAATGTAAAAACTAATTATTTTAGCTGTGAGGCTAAGAGCGTGCACATTGCAGCCAACTTCGAGGGAAAGCTTACTCTTGACAACTTCCAGCATATCCATAACGCTGTCAGAGTGTAGCTCACTCTGAGAGAAGCCTTCTGTGAAAAGATCCTCTAGAATTTTCACAAAGCCGTACAGCTGACTGGAGGGATAAAGGAGAGGCCTCCTTGGTCACAGAAGTTTGTTAGCCGGGCAAGTTGAAAACTTTCGCCTGGTGGCGTCATAGTGAGCAGCTTTCTGCATTCTTGGCATTTTGTGCTGGAAAGGACAATACACTTCCGCGCAACATAGCCCGCAATGTGGTAAGTGAGCCTCGAGTCGCTTCTGGCCACGTGCTGGTTATGGTCCTTTGAAACCCGCAGGCCTGTGCAATGCTGGGGTACCACGTTTGTGTGGCCTCTGTGGCAGTAGCGCTAGCAGCAGTTTGACGGCACTCATTTCTGTCACCTGATGCTTCGAGAGAGTCAACTTCCAGTAAGGAGGCCAGTGTACCTTCTTCGCAGTTTCCTTCACTAACTGACCTAACTAGACCATAAAAAGAAAAACAATTCACAGTGATCAGGAACTACGTTGGAGTTGAGCACAAAACGTGGCTCGTAATGGAGCTCGCATACTGCGCTCGTGTCGTCCAGGGGAAGTTCTATGGAGATTCTTTTCCCGCTCTTTCCGCCTATTTTTATTCTTCAGGACGCCAAACAAGGACAACTTCGGCCCATACTTCACATAAACATAGCCTGTTTGGCACCCAGGCGCGTAACAGTGGTTTTGTCGATGCCGCGGCATGGCTCAGTTACTGCAAGGCATACTAATCTCGTGCAGGTTATGTGCGAAAAAAACACTGAAGGAAAAAAAAACCCACGCGACACGTCCACAGGAAAAAAACAACGCAGCTCAGCAACTCCAACTAATATGATCGGGCACTGGGCGGGCACTAGGCAGCTGCGCCGTCGCACCCACGTTCCATGATGATGATGATGATGATGATGATTTATTGGCATCCCCTTTGAAACGGGGCGGCGACAAATAGTCACCTAGCCTGCTTGATTTAATCAGGTATACTATACATGTTCTTTATCTTGCATTTTTGTATACCTATCATTATTTTTCTTTTTCAAAAATTTACCTTGTACCGCTGCCTATGATTTTAAGAGATCAGGTCGCATCCATCTTTTCCCTACTTTTTTTCCACCAGTACTCTAATCGTCTCTTGCTGATCTCTACGGCTGATCTGTTTATGTTTCCTTCCACTTTAAACCCAAGCGCTTCTGGGAGTTGCACGTTACCTACGGTTCTCGCTGGGTGGATCCCGTCGCATTCCATTAGGATGTGCTGAGTGGTCTCTGGATCTTTACTGCAGCATACACATGTCTCATCTAATTCCGAATATTTGTTCCGATATGTTTTCGTCCTTAGGCAACCGGCTCGAGCCTCAAATAGCAAGGCACTGCCCTTTGTGTTATCGTACAGATTTTCCCTTCTAATTTCTTTCTTCTCATTCTTGTAAATCTCCATTGTCCTTTTCGTTTCCATTCTTTGCATCCAATTCACGGTCTCTATTTCTCTCACTTTCTTTCTGATGACCCCTGGTTGTCTATTTACAGTTTCGATTATCCTGTACTTGGTTGCCAACTTCCTTGACCTCTTCCTCCATTCTGTGTCCACGCTTTTCATGTAGAGATACTTGTGCACTTTAGCCGCCCATTTATTTTCATCCATGTTCCTGAGCCTTTCTTCAAAACTAATTTTGCTTTGTGCTTCTCTGACTTCAAAAGAGGCCCAACCCATGTCTCCATGCACTGCCTCATTTGTCGTATTACCGTGTGCTCCCAAAGCCAACCGGCCTACTGATCTTTGGTTAACTTCCAAACCCGCCAATATATCCGATTTTAAGCATATAATGGCATTTGCGAATGTTAGCGCTGGCACCATTACTCCTTTCCAGATTCCACGCACCTACCTCATACTTATTGTGGCCCCACAGTGCTCTGTGTTTCATTAATGCTGCATTCCGCTTCCCCTTTATTTTCAGATTATCTTGGTGGTTGCTTGAGTAATTCTTTCCTTCGTTTATGTGTACGCCGAGGTACTTATATTGCTTCACTATGGGTATTACTTGCTGTTGAATTGACACCACGAAGTTACTCGTGTGCTCATTAAAGATCATAATCCCTGATTTCTCTGTGCTAAACTTAAGGCCTAGATTTGTCGCTGCGTTCCCACAGATATTCGCAAGTATCTGTAAATCTTTTTTATTGTCCGCTAGTAGCACAATGTCGTCTGCGTACATCAGTCCAGGGATCTTCTGTTGCACCATTTGTCCATTACGCATGTAGGATAAATCAAAACCTAATTCGCTGTTTTCCAGTCGTCTTTCTATGCCCTTGACGTAAAGCGTGAACAACAATGGTGACAGAGGGCATCCTTGCTTCAATCCTTGGTGAATTCCCACCATTTCATTTCCTTTTCGGCCTTCCCATGCCACTTGTACTTGGTTGTCTCGATATATCTCCCTCAGCAGCTCCACGAAATCGTCATCTATGCCTTCGTATTGAAGAATATCCCACAACAATTCCCTGTCTACGTTGTCATAAGCTCCTTTAATATCTAGAAATGCTATCCATAAAGGTCTTTTCTGAGCTATTGAAATCTCTATGCACTGAGTTAGTACAAACATATTGTCTTCTAAGCGTCTGCCTGGCCTGAACCCATTCTGTAGTTCCCCCAATACACCGTTTTCCTCCACCCACTTCGACAGTTCTAATTTTATGGCTTGCATTGCCATTCTATATAGCACCGACGTTACTGTAACTGGCCTGTACGAGCTCGTCTTATCCTTATCTCCTTTGCCTTTGTAGATAAGATTCATCTTGCTTTCACGCCATCCAACGGGAATATTCTTTGTTCTAATCACTTGCTCTATGGCATTAGTCAGCAGTGCCTTGCTTTTTGGACCGAGGTTTTTGATTAGCTGTATTGGGATTTCATCGGGTCCTGCTGCCGTGTTGTTAGGGACATTTTCTGCTGCCTTTTTCCAATAAAAGCTTTCTATGCTGAATTTTGATCTCTCAGGCCTCTCTGTTGTTGCTGGATCTGTTGTCTGAACTACGCTTTTTCTCGTCCCGAAGTTATGCCTGATAACGTCTGTGATGTACCGCAGCGCATCATCGCCTTCATAGATGTTACCGTCTTCATCCCTTATAGCCGTTTGCGAGTTTCTAGTTGGAGCTCCGAGTGCTTTTATATGGTTCCAGAATCTTTTTGGGGCGCCTTTGTCTCTTTTGTGAATGTTATGCACCCAACGTTCACTTGCGCATTTAATTTTCTCTTGCACGAGCTCACTCGCAACCCTTTTCTTTTCTCGGTATGTATTCCATCTAAGGAGCACCTCTTCTTCTTGTAATCCCAACTTTTTGGCTTCTCGATGAACCCTAGATGCCTCTTTACGCTCTTCTATAGCTTGTTTAATTTCCTTGTTCCACCACTTACGTGGTTTCCTCTTTCCAATCCAACAATTGTATTGCCGTGTCCGCCTTATTTCATGCTGCATAACCTCCACCAGTTCCTTATATTCCCAGACTGCTGTAGGAAAAGCCTCAATTTTCTTCTCTATGTTGTTTGCGATCTCTGTTATTTGCTCGTCATTCATTTTTAAAAACTCTGAGGACTATTGGTTCATGTTCTGAGCTGGTATCTCTCCCAAACTTTAATGCTAAACGTCTATGATCGCTTCCCAGGCTATTTTTTCCATTTTCGTCTATTATCATTTGGTCCAGTTGTTCGTAGACCATTTCTGAGACTAAGGCGTAGTCGATACATGACTGCCTGTTTCCGCATTGCCACGTTACCTGTCCATGACACTTATTCTCCCTGTTAACTACTATAAGGTTCTGTTCATCACACAAATCCAGCACTAGAGAGCCGTTGTAATCAGTATATCCGTCTAAATCGTCCATGTGCGCGTTCATATCTCCCACTAATATCACCTGGCCCGAGTTACTGAACTCATTAATATCGCTTCTAATGCAATCGACCTAATTCCTTATTTTTTTCCCTGCTATCACTACCTGTCCACAGGTAAGCTACTCCCAGCCACGTCTTTTTACCTTGCCATGTACCACTAATCCATAAATGCTCTTTACATGTCTCGTTTACCCTTCGCCACTTCAGACCTCGCCTAATTAGTACGCCTACGCCTCCGCCTTTCCTTGACCCGGTCATTCTGTTGCACCCTTCCCATACAAAGCTGTCAATAACCGGCGGCTGCTCCAAATCTCGTAGATGCGTTTCGGTCAAGGCGTACACACTAATCGCTTCATCATTCAGTTGCGTTTGAATTTCCAGCCATTTTTCCTGCTTACGACCACCCTGCATGTTAATGTAGCAAATTTTACCTTCTCTATTCTTATCCTTTCTGCGTCTTTTCCTGACTCCTGGTCGCCTAATTCTGCCCTTTACTGGTGTTTCGCTATGTTCAATACCTAATCCTGCTTCCTGATTGCCTGGGGCCCGCCTAAAAAAGCTACAGCTCGTGCCGCGAATCGATTTCCGACCGGTGTTGCTACACTTTCACTAAAATGTATCCCGTCACGCACAAAAGCGCCTTCGCGGCCTGCTCGGTGCACTTCACGGTTGATGTCAATGACCGTAAAATTCATTGCTTTAGCTAGAGTCCAAATTTCCCTGTTTACTGCAAGAACTGCCCTTTCAATTTTATAACCCTGCCTTTCAACCTCTGGCACCGTGCACACCGCGATTTGTACTTCTTTTGAAACATTCCGCAGGTCGGTGACCCCTTTGGCTATTTGCTTTGTGATTCCTGCTGCTCGTCCGTTCAGTACGTCAATCACTCCGCCCATTATCACCACTAGGTGTCTCTCCTCCATTGTGTCCCACATGCGTTCCTTGGCCTTCGCGATCACCTCTCTAATCGGCTTTCCCGGAAGCGCGCTAACCTGGACTCGTTCGTCTGCCCCTACCCTCTCTGCTATCGCCGGTTCTACTTTACGCATGTTGGAATCCCCAACAAAGACAACTCGACGCTTTCCTTCCCCCTCACCGCCGAAAGCTGCCCCCGAAGTCACAATGCCCTCCCCTCCTTTCTTATTCTTGCCCTTGGCTTTGTTTTCTTCCCCGGCCGCGTCAGTGGTATCCCCTTCGTGACTATCACTGACGTTTGCGCCACTGCTTACCGGCGTGGCGGGTTCGGCTGTCTCTACACTCGCATCGGAGCCAGCTCCGTTCGCGGTGCTCGCCTCGATGCGTTCATCATTGCTTTGCAGAATGGTGGCGCTCAGCTGGATTTCTGCGTTAGCTAGCTTTTCTTCTGCCTCCTTCCTCTGCTTCTGCTCGATTTGAAGTTCCTTTTCTAGCTTTCCAACCCGCTTAGCTAACTTATCCTTGTCTTGCTCTAGGCGGTCTAGCCGCGACCCTAGCACACACATCCTACAGATAAAATCTGCACCATTCGCTTCGCGTGCTGATTTAAACCGCGTTTCTTCCAGCGCGTAGGAACGCTCGCACTCAGAACAACGCACGCGTGGGTTCCCCCTAGTACCAACCATCATCTCGTACTAACAAGGCGTAGATGTGGAAAAGAAAAAAAAATTCTTTACCTACTTTTATCTAAGCGAGAAGACCAAGAAAGTGAGAAAGCATTAAAATAATTTATAAAGATTGTTTGGCTAAGCTAACCCTCCTAAAAAAACCAAAAAGTGAAATATAAAATAACAAAACTTATCTCTTTGGCACGCTGCTCCTGCTGCGCTGAAATGGCACCTCGACTCGACACGTCCGCTCCCGTCGGCTTCACTCGTGAGAGTGAAGCCGACGCCAGCGCCAGCGACGCATTGAAACCGACGCCAGCGCCGCCGCTCGGGCTATTGGAGAAGCTCATATTTGTGACATTCGTGGAGCCGCCGCATCGCATAGCCTCCGCCAGAGAGTAAGCCCACTGCCCCCTTCTAGTACACTGTATCCCAGGCGCGCAGTCACGTTAGAGCAGCATGGCAGCTCGCCAAAAGGACGCGAAAAAGTCGCGAAAGTCCGGCACTTCTCCGTACCGCTGCGTGTATGGCTGCCATAATAGCTATAGGAACACTGTTGGAAAAGAACTGCCTGTAAAATTGTACCGGTTCTGGAAATCGTACGAAACTGAAAGAAGACAACGTTGGATCATGGCTGTGCGGCGCGCAAGATAAACAACGCCTCGGACTTCGTCCATGAACGATCTAACTTTAATGTGCTTATTTTTGCCTTTTGTACTCATGTATGAACAATTAATTTCTCTTTTCCAGCCCGAATGGCGAGCACTGGCGGCCGGTGCGGAATCAGACGCACATTTGCAGTGTCCACTTTGTTAGGAACGAAAAGAGCTCGATAGCTCAGCACCATCATACGAGCCGACATTATTTCCCTCGTGCTACAAAAAAAAAAAAAAAAATGATGGCGTGTTGCCCAAGACTAAGCTTTAGAGGTACCAAAGGGGAGCGTTAGCAAAGCTTGGAGCAAACTATTTTTTTTTTCAATTCTTAGGAGTCAATGACAGCGTGGCTAAAATAAGGAAGTCAAGACTTATGAAGCGCGGCCGTTAGTGAGATGGGACAGAGCAGTAGCGCACCCAGGATCTCTGCCAGGGGGGGGGGGGGGGGGGGGGGGTTGACAGTTTGCCAATACCATCTAAACAGCACTAATTTCGATTTCTTCACGGGAAATTGTCAAAAAAATGCGCTTTTTGCGAGTGTGCAGCCGATTGCGCGTCTTACATCTAAGTTGCAGCACTCAAATGCGTAAGGAAATAAAAGGGGTTAAACAAAAGGGGGTTAAGTCGGCCTCAGGGGGGGGGGGGTTACAACCCCCGAATCCCCCCCCCCCCCCCCCGTCGTTGCGCCACTGGGATAGAGTTTCACAGTAGCTTGTTTCCCTTTTTTTCTTCTTGAAGGCTTCTTGGCATCAAGGTTTGGCCGGTTGGAAGGCTTGTTCCACGTGCACGGCAAATCAGCGCAAGACGTTTGTTTGTAATCATTTACAAACACTGCCACAGCCACGGCGTGTTTGCACCAGCACGCGCAGCCAGCCTTGCATGTGCAGCTCGCTTGTGTTATGATTCTCTCTCCTGCTGATAACTAAAAAAAAAGAGCAATGTCAGCCTAATTACTTACACATACGAGAATCAAAAAACAAAAAGCTCGCCTGCAGTCGCACCTCGTAGCCTACGGATTTCATTTGTGCTATGCATTTCCCGACGATATCGGACGGCCTCGTCGCGCTCAGTAATTCCTATTTGTTACCGTACACATGCCCACTCGCGTACAGTTTCCTCCCAATCGACAAGCAACTCTTCTTAAAGTAGCTGTCAACATTATTTATCCTGCGGAAACCGTAAAACAACACGCGGTGGTCGCTAATCGCTGCCATTTCCCTAGGATGCATTGGAGGCGCACGCAAACAACCAACCTATGAGTGCTTGCCGGCGACACAGATGGCGCTGCATGTCCCGAAGAACGGACCCAGAGCGACGGAAGAGATATTAGCTATTAGGTGTGTCAAGAATGTTTAGACTACCGCAGTGTTTTTTCATTTAAATAAGAAAGAAAGCAATGTTATTGACGCGCGTCGCATAGGCTTTTTTCGTTTTGATGGGCTCTGTGCGCGCTGTATCCCCGCGCCACCTATTTTCCTTTTTCACGGCACCCGGGCCGTTTTTTTTTTTTTTTTTTCGGTACTGGTTATTTGGGACTAAAGAGCAGTGCTTCGTCTGGGGAGAGCGGCCCCTAACAGGCACGGCACGCTGATCTCATATTTGTAGCCGTTTCATTCCTCTCAGGTGGGTACGCGGTCTTTAAGTCACTATGCCCAGGTGGTAGAGTTAAGGGGCATCATGGGACCAAAATGAGCGCGTGTGTGTAGCCTGTGCAGCAGACGATTGCTTCTGCTAAAATTTATTTTAAGCACTGTACAAGCAACTTTTCATATCAATAATCACTTTTGCTGCAAGCGTACACTGGGCGCCGTCTGTTACATACATCATCATGTCGACGTTTACACAGCGTATATGTATGCAGTGTTGTTTATTTTTTCATGTTGTGTTTAATGGTTATTTATGAAATGTTCACAGCACTCACCGAATGCTGATGTATGTATTCGCAATCTGGCTGGATATGACTTGCGTTTTCTTGTTTGCACATATATTGTGTGTAATAAGGTTGATGTACAGAACCCCCCCCCCATGTGAATAAAAAAAAAAAAACTCTCACTATCCCGGATACGTTTTTTTTTATCTCGAAACTGCAGCCCTTACATATCTCTTTCATGATTGATTGTACACTGTAAATGTATTTTGTGCACTCGAATGACACAGACAAGTTACCTCAAACTAACTAAACCTTATTTTCACATCGGTTATTTTTACACCAGCTCGGGTTTTGTGGGCCATATCGTCAAATAATTGCAACGAAAGAGCACGCGCAACGCAAGGGAAACTAACCGGTGCTGGCTAGGTAAAGGAGGCTGTCTACCAGCGAAAAAGAAAAACTTAGGAAAGGCTGTATTTTAAACATACACACGTATAAATGTGATTGAATTAGGCCGCGAGTCGTTTGCGAGATCGAAGATAAAAAAATCAACCAGGAAGCGCGCCGCGAGTAACACTTTATGAAGCTATTCTTGTGTAGGCGGGCCAGCGGGGTATGACGGCGGCGGGGATCAGGCACCTCCACGCAAAACGCGCCTGGCCTCTTATAATGAAGACAGCAAAAATACCGCGAGAAAGAAAGCAATTTGCTGCAGCGCGGCACCCGAGAGCCCTGGGAACAGGCACGCTGCGTCTTATTGCCAGACGACAACAAGCGCTCATAGCTGCGCAAACATTACTGACTCGGACCGCGGAGAAACCGGGTCGGGTCCATATGCGGCAGTCACCATTGCGCACGCACTGTGTAGTATGATCACCACTGGCCTCTTGAGCTCAGCGCTGTGCGTCTTAAGCTTTATTCGGACCGCGGAAAGCTTTATTTTCCCGCGTCCCTGGGATTAGCCGCGTCCTCGTGCGTATCGTTCAGTAAAATGAGCCGATTCTCGATAGAGTAATAGTAAACTGGGCCGATCGCGGAGGTCTTGAAAATGCATTCAAAACTGTACTGAAAGGTGATCACTCAGTCGTGGGTCTTCTTTGGTGCTCTTGAAAGGCTAAAACGAAAGCGAAGCCGCGCTTTGCCATTGGCAAATTATCAATTAAGGGAACACATTATGAGGCCAGGCAAAGAATTCACCTGGGAGGGTGGGAGCTGCAAATTTTGAACATGTTTCCTAGTAATGCACATTATAAGATTCTTTTATATGAAATGGCTCAACAAAAACAACTCAACTGCAAGTATGTTCCACAATGCCATTATCATTCTGAGCTTAAAGCTTCCTTAAATTTCTGTAATAAGTCTGCCCCTGGATCGAACTTGATCGATTATAAATACACGAGACATTAAAACACTTGCACCCTGAAACACTATATAATGATCCTTTAAATTATAACAAAATCTGTCATTGCGGGCATCTTCGTACTGCATAAAAAAAATCCATTGTAATTCCTCTTCTCAAGGAAGCAAGGGATCCATCTTCGGCAGCTAGCTACATGGCTGTACGTGGTACTTACTATAGCTGTCTATGCATTTCTATAAATTAAGCTACTTAATCCTTAATGAATGTGGCTTTAGGGAGGGCAAGTTAACGATCAACCACAATTGGTATACACTGAGCCCATGAGATTCTCTCTATCTACATTCCAAGATATGGAAAAAGCTTGTACGTGACACAACTTTGCGCTGTGGCATCTTGAGAGAATTACCAGAAATGGGCATCTGTGACATGCCGAGCATAGCAAAACTATGTGAGCCCATCTCACCCCGATATTATATTTTCCATCATGCACAAGGCTGAAACGCCCAACTCACTACTATTTGAATTGCAAACCTCGCACGATGCCATCAAATCCATCAGTACAGCACCCAACATCACAATAGTGCAAATCATTCCTTGATCACTTACGACAAAAGACTCAATGGGCACATTAAGTTAGCACGCTCCGAACTCCAAAGGAGCACGCTCGAGTGCGCTCGAGTGCAACGCCTTCGAAGCTTAACTTAATGTCATTTTTCCGGAAGCCGTGCAGGCACGCTCTCTCGCGCACCGTTTCCAGGGTGGAGCGTGTAGAGCGCACTCCGTAATTAGGCACCGGAAGTCGCTTTTTAGCTGTTAAGTTTAAAAGAGTGCACTCTGCTTGCTAGAGCGCGCTCGAGCGCCTTAACTTAACGTGCCCAATTACTCACTGCAGTGAAGCACCTCAAATAAGTTACAATTAAAAATGCTACAAATCTGTCAATAAATCTACAGACCCTACAACTGAGGTGCACTAAGTACAAGGGCATAGATGGAATTGGTTCAACCACTTGGGCAGACCAATTGGCTCAATCACCTGCCTCATATGTGACACCTAGCTGTATTCCTTCCATTTGATCGCCATGCTCTCCACTACGCACTGAAATCTAACCTCTGGCGGCACACATATATATGCGCCTTACTTCCTCGGTATGTCTGCTTCGTTCCCTGTGATCTTACATGGGCATAGGAAGTATCTCTAGCCTGGAGTGACCCTTACACCATCCATCCACTGGCCTTAGGGATCGCCTAAAGTTGACTAAGAAATGTGCCCCAAATGCTCGGCTCCTGTAGCAAAGTCAGTTGCATATAGCCAGGGGGGGGGGGGGTCACAATGGACGCGTCCCCTCCCCGAAATGTCTGTGTATGTTTGTGGTTGGCAAAGCCCCACTCCACCCCTCCCCCACCTCCCAGTCCCCAGTCAAGTGCGTCACTTAGTAGACTAATGTTATAGTTCACTCAGATCCTTGAGGCATTTATACAATGGACCACTGTCGGAGGACCTCTTGCTGGGCGCATGGCCACAGAGTTGGCAGACGATAGAGACAATGCGTGCTATTTCACGTTTCTTAGGCGATATGGGCCTGGACTCACGCTTGTGACAACATTTATGCAATGTGTCCTTTCACCTCGTTCCTCCCATTGTCATCCCCCATTGTGACCCTCTTTCTTCCCCTCTTCCCCTTCCCTTACCTAGAGTAGCAGGCCAGATGTTCCATTTCCCGGCCAACCTCTCTACATTTTCAAATCATTAAACTACTTCTTCTTCACTCAGATCCTGAACACCGCTGCCACACTGTAGTAGAGGATATGTCGAATACTCTGATCTATTTACATGGCCGACATGCAGACTGCCATTCACAATGCATGTTAGGACCATTGCTGACAGATCTTAGACATATCGATCCTTAAAAATAGTTTAATGACCCCTGCTAAACATTTGCCACCTTGACAGTGGCAGTGCAAAGAGTGTGACACCTCATTTCTTAAACTTCCAAGCATATGCTAGGTTTGCATTTATACGACTGCACTATCTAGAACTGAAATATAAGTATGCATGCTCAGAGTTTTTCACTGACGCCTCAAACTCACAAGCAAGAGCGTTGTTTGCAGCACTGGGACTTTCTTTTATTTCATGTGAGTCTGTTAATCTGCAAACAAGCATTCTTACAACTAAAGCACTATCAGTTACTTTCGCCATAAAATATATTATAGGCACAAGCATTCATAAAGCTCTATTACTACACACTGACTGCTTTAGCACAGTGAAAGTAGTGGAAACATACAAAAACCACAAAAACATGGTACTAAGCTAGTTGCACAAGTATCTGTGCATGGCTTAATTGTGTTTGGTGCCTGCTCGCCGAAGCTTACAATGAAATGAGCTTGCGGCACTGGCAGATTCTGAGCCCTGGGGGCCCAGGCATTCCCTTAGAATGTAGGAATTTTAGCGCTCATAGTATGCAGTGAGGTCTCCCCTTCTCTTCTACATATTTTGATGAGGGCCCCCTTCCCCATGAAGGCTGCCCAGGTTCCACCTCTGGCCTGCGGATCAGGAAGCGGCATCCATCACCAGTAGCGCACCCAGGATCTCTGCAAGGGGGGGTTAAATTCTTGTGGTGGGGGGAGGGGGGGGGGAGCAAGCACTTTGCATAATATGCAATTTCCTTGTTTTAGCAAGAGGAATCCAACAACAAACAAAATGCCTAATAATTATAATAATATAATGACACCAAGGATGATGACGAGGTCTATTTATTCAGCGTTTTACTCAAATTAATTTAAGAGTGAATGAATAAATACAAGACAGTGATAGAGTGTCTTTGTTAATCAGGAAAATTCGACCTTAAGCCACCTCCTGAATTGTAATGACAATGTGAACAGAGCACTGAAGGTACATGTTGGACTGGTGGGGCTGGACGCGTGGGGGGGGGGGGGGTTAACTCGGTCTCAGGGGGGGGGGGAGTTACAACACCCTCCCCCCCTCCCCCCGGCGGTGCACCACTGTCGATCACTTATAGAGGCCATGAAAGTGGAGCTCCTGTTTCATTCCTGGACCTAAAGCTATTCTTGTGTAGTATGATCAGAAGCTATTGGCAAGATACATGGAATATGTGAGCGGGTGAGTGGGCATGTGAGCAGCAATCGGTTCACAGTGCCTCATGCGCAACTTTTCTTCGCTCCACAGATTTTGCTGATGCTGGCCCTTGCTTCACCTTCTGCGCCCATCCATATCTGCCCTACCGTAGGCGGCTGCGTTGATGCTGCCCGAGATCGGCAAGAGTTCGTCACCCCCACGTGTGGTCTGCATAACTTTCCGTCCTTCCTGGATGTGCCGCTAGACGGACACCTCATCGCTTCCAGAACGACAGCATCGGCTGATTTACCGCCCTTTCCCAGCCCCTTCAAAAGCAGCTTGCTGATGAGCGTCTCCTTCAATGGGCATGTGAGCAGCAATGGGTGCACAATGCCTCATGCGCAACTTTTCTTCGCTCCACAGGTGCGTAACATTTTGGCTCTGTATGCTAAACGGAGTGACAATCGCTCCCTTTTGCTGCTCCCATGCCCACTTTTCCTACATGCTACTGTGTGTGATTGCCTCGATGTGGTGCTGTTGTTGTTGCAATGCGGTGATGTCGAGGAAAACCCGGGGCCTCCAAAGGTGCAGAAGTCACCTGAGGATGCCCCTGCCTCGTGTAGTGTTTCCGAACCCCAGTCTAATCAGATGAGCACCGTCTTATCCATGCTTAAAGACATAAAGAAGACGACAGCTGAGCTTGCTAAAGGTCAGTCCGAGTTGAAATCGGATATGAAGGTTGTGAAAACTAGCCAAAACGCAATTGAAAGCAAGCTAACCGATATTTTCCGCCGCCTTGAATCGCTTGAAAGTAAATCTGATGCACTAGACATTGTTTGCAATGATTTCGCCATAATTCAAGAGAGCGCCGAGCGGTTGGAAAAGCAGCAGGACACAATAGTCTCGCGCTTGGATGACTTGGAGGACAGATCAAGGCGTAATAACGTCATCTTTCACGGCATACCCGATTCCCGTGAATCATGGCTGCAAACTGAACAGAAAGCCCTAGATGCTCTATCGTCTGTGATGGGAAGTGCCTTACCACCAAACTCAGTTGAACGGGCGCATCGAATTGGGACTTTGTCGAACACGAAGTGTCGCCCTGTTATAATGAAACTATCGAACTTTAAAATTAAGGAGAGCTTGCTTTCATCGCGCAGCAAGCTGAAAGGTATCAACATTTCAGCATCTGAGGACTACTCGCCTGCGACAAGACTCGCTAGGAAAAAGCTTCTCGAATTTGGTAAAAACCAGCCTGATTCCCCCTCATTTAAACTACGTTTTAACAAGCTTTTCATTGATAGGAAATGTTTCATGTACGATCCAACAAGTGACAGCGTTAAGCAGGTTAAAAGTGTTGTTCCAGATCACGCACGCGTACCTGACAATCTGCGTCATCAGCCTGCTACGTAAGAACGTGCGAGGGGCAACGGTATATTTTTAACAGCACAAGCCTCAGTGCTCGTTGCTAACGCCAGAAGTGTTATTAGCAAGCGCGAAGCACTTGACTCGCTCGTCGATAGCTGTGATGCTGGTATTATTGCATTAACAGAAACGTAGCTACAACCTCAAGTGCAAGATTGTGAAATATTTGACCTGTCTCGTTTCCGTATCTTCCATTGCGATCGCACTGCTCGCCAAGGCGGAGGCGTACTACTCGCTATTTCAAAGTCCTTGCTGTGTCATCAAGTCCACATTCACTGTAACCTTGAAGTTGTGTGTGCTTGCGTTGATATCGGTCATCGTAAAATTACGATCGTTGTTTGCTACCGCTCTCCCTCCTACCCACCCACTTTTACCGCTGAGCTTCACGATGTGCTTAACACACTTACTTTGCGGCATCCTTCAAACCCCATTATATTACTGGGGGATTTCAACTTCCCCAACATATGCTGGACTACTGATCCTCCGCGCTGTTCTTCATTTTCTTCGCAAAGTAATTACTTTCTTGATCTCTGCTCTGTATTTTCC
>NC_051158.1:161158171-161186173 GCF_013339745.2 Dermacentor silvarum | reverse complement strand
GAGTGCTAGGGAAAATTAACCATGCGTCTGAAAAGACTCGTACTATATCCAGTCCGCACATATAAACAGTTACTTATAGTGGTCTTACTGTATATCATGGGTTCTCAAAGTGGGTTCGCGGAACCTACGGGTCCGCAGGCCCCTGCTCGAGGTTCCGCGAGCCACCGATAAATTTTCCTGGTCCCGCTCTCGACAAGTGTCTTAAAACGGCGAACACGAGGTACGCTTGATCGAAAGAAACCTCCATTACCCATGCCCGAGTGTCAAAAAGCACATCACAGTGAGTAACATCAACGCGCGAAACTGCGCAATAATACGCAAGCAGCTTTAGCCACCCAACCTCTGAGAACGGGCAGCGCACTAAGCTTTCAACTTGAATCTCGGAGGCCGTAGCTTACCACATGCGCGTTTTCCTATTTGTAGATAGGGTCGGTGCCGATAGTGTGCGCATGACGTATACGTTGGAGGAAAAAAAAAAATGCGCGGAGCGTGCCGCAAATGCGCGCCGCAGAAGAGCAAGAACGGCGTAGCGTCCAACCGAAATGAATCGGCGTAGGACGCATCGCCGGGTCCTCAGCGGCGATCGTAAGCGGCGTGACTGACAGCAACGCCGAAGCGCTTCGTGCTAACCTTTAAAGCCTTTATTCTTGCGTTTATCGCCCGCGCGCAACACCGCGTTGGCGGCTAGCCGCGTGCCTCCGTAAGTGCGTAGTCACTATCTCTAATCGCGTCGATAACCACCGCAGTTTCGTCCGCGCGGTTGCGGCAAATCGTAGTCGTTAGTTTCGTTTTCACTCGATGCGGCGTCGGCTGTGTGCCTTCACAAATGCACAGTTGCCTCCCATGGCAGCCGATAGCGACCGGCCGCAGTTTCGTCCGCACTTCTTGCAGCAAACGGTAGTCGTTTTGACTTTGTGCGTGCGTCAGCCGCCTGCCTTCTGAACCGTAAAGTCGCGTCATGATCGTCGATAGCGGCCGCGGTTGTTTCGCTTTGATTCAGTGCAAAGCTGTCGAAGATAAAAAGCACCAGCTACATCGCGATGGACGGACACTTTGTTGGCGAGCAGCTGAGTGGCGAAAAAAATAATCGAGATGTGCGCACGTTGGTGTGCAATGCGAGTCTCAGATGAAAACGCACGCCGCGAAGGATGTTAGCGCGGGCCTTCGCCGCTGCTAGCGCTATTCAGTCATGAGATGAAGAGAATTTCAGCTTCCGCAAGGTCTTGGCTAAATAGAAACAATATTTGACGATTCATTGAGTAAATAGAAGCGCGATGACGTAGTGAAGTATTGGTTTATTGTTTTCTTGATACCCTCGATAACTCGACATTCGGCTAATTCGGAAGGGGGGGGTTCCTTGGCACTTTATGGAGCTTAGCAGGGTTCCGTGGTATGACTGTACTTGAGAACCCCTGCTGTATATGTTAACTGCAGAATGTGTTTTTCACCAAGCCCAAGGTGTGGTGAAGGAAAATCTTCACTTTGAATTTTGATTGATTCAATTACTTCTGGAAGAGTTGACCATTGTCTAGCCACACTGCTTATTGATGTATCTGTCGCGTCTTGCTAATTTCGATTAATTGTGAACACTCTACTTTCAAAGTACATGTACACTTGCTAGCTCATTCTCACTCCTGGCCGCTTCTGGTTAGATGGCTAGATTGATTTCGCTTCTTAATGAACTATAGACAGTGCTTATAAATGCGCAATTTGGATGTGGCTACTACAGTAGGACCCCCGCTGTTACGTTCCCGGGTGCTGCGTTTTCCCGGCTGTTACGTCGTTTTCGGCCGGTCCCGGCACAGCTCCCATAGAACCCAATGCATTGGTAACCCCGCTGTTACGGTCGCAACGTCCCGTGAAAAACGTAACAGCGGGGTTCTACTGTATATCTGTTGGTCAGGTTGTTGCAGTTCAAAGCCTATCCGGATTACTTAGCACGGCCAGAATTGAGCGCAGGCACGCGCTCCAGCCCTGTCGTGCAGGGTAGCAAAAGGAATACATTTGTGTGTAGCTGTGTCTGTTATGGAACATTGGTACCAGCAGTCGTCGTGATGAGCCCACTCGCTGAGCTCATTGTAGCTCGTTGAGGTGCTCCAAGTGGTTTCCTGGCAACGTGACTCCAGGTGCGTAGCAAGCCTGCCCGAATGCCAATATCCGACTGGAACACATAATCTGCTTTCGGAGTTGAACACCTTTGAAGTGTGTCACCATTATGGTCGGAGCTCATTACAAGTAAACATAAAGGCGACGTTTCATTCAACTGTCAGAAATTGTACCATTGTCATATAAATAAGTGAAAAAGTTGCATCTAGCAGACCAGCACAGCAAAGGGATGGGACACTGGGCCTCTTCGATTATCAGTCCCTGGCAGTCCCAGACTGCTTGGGACTGCTGTGCCGCATTCGATTTTGCTCGGACAGCTTCCGAAGCTCCGCCCACTAGTCAGAGTTGTCGGAACCGTGTATAAATTTTTCACGGACCGGAAGTTCCGGACTGTCCGCAAACTGTTGGAACTGTCAGCAGATGTTTGGTCGGGCAAGCGCAAGTAGCTAGCAGACGACGGATGTCTTAAAAAAAGATGCGCGCGGTGTTAGATGACGTGTGCGTCTGTGTACTTTGCACGCTCCAGGCAGCAACTACTGTGCATTGAGTTATTGCTTCTGTTACATCAGTGCTTGTGTGCCATTATGCAAGTTTTTCACGAGCCGTCTAATTGCTGTAGTTTTTAGTCTTCGTGTTTTTTAAAAGAAGCGCAGCAATCAGGCGCACATGCTTGCTTTTCGTAATGTGTTTCGTGAAAACTTTCATGCTCATTGCTGTAAGCAAGGAAATTTTTCTTTTCAGGTAAATAAAATTAGCGTGTGAAGAATCTTGTATTGCATGTGGCTATTACACGCCGGTAGCTGGGGTGGGATACAATAGGAGCTTAGGGGATTGCTGTTAGCATATATGCTGATCCCTTCTGTTACCAAGTTCGAGTGTTTGATTTTTGACGTGTACACGTGCTCTCTCCTAGACACGCGTCGGGCCTTTAATTAGCAGATGGTCTCGCGAGCTTTGAGGATGTCGGTGGGTGCTTTCTGCATAAAGACTGACGTGGCACGATCACGATATTGCTTATGTCTGTGTGGGAATTCCGCTTAAGTTTCTCAGGCTCACTAGCTAGCGCAACATAAAGTTCTATGCGCTCGGGCTACGATTCCACTGTGCAAGCTTTATGGTTGTGTTGGCGACGTGGCCTCTGAGACTGCACCATTTCTGAGGCCATGCTTATGAAAACGCTGGGTAGGGGGCTGTCTACGAGTAGCAAATAGCAGACGGCAGCCAGGAGAGACTTCCGGTTGCGGTGCTTGGGTCACGTGACTGTGACGTGCTCTTTTGTTGGGGCTAGTCAGACCGGAAGCCGTGGGCGGTATTCGAAGAGGCCCACTGAACTCCACCACAAGTTGAGAATAGCCTCGGAGCTTGGTGCATTGTAGGTGACAAAATCGGAAGTAGTCGGACTATGTGAACATCCAAAATAAAATTAAAGCTTCCCACCACGGTGATGTTTTATAGGACGAACGTTGTGGGTATGCCCGCCCCACTCTGCCGTAGCCTTCACAGTGCAAGTCATAGAAGGACCAGGAGCCTCGTGAACGGGATCAAGGCGCTCTTCGATTGCCAATAACTCTGCTTCTGTTGAATGCATTGTACTTTTTATGGGAAAGTATTTCTGAAATAGTCACTTTAACTTCAAATGAATTTCTTGACTATGATAAAATGTGGTTCGGAGCTCTTAAGCTGCCATTACTATATGCAACAAGCAAGGAATTTTAGCATAAGTGAAGAAAACCTGACATTTGTAAACATGCAGCAGTTTGGCTCGGACAGAATCCTATGATGCATTCAGCCGCACACTTAGTCTTGTGTAGACATTTTGCTAGTATGTTTACCTGTGTTTTAATTCACCAGCTGGCTCGGTACGCTGCATTGTTGCTTTACTATTTCTTGATATATCATCTACATCTTATTCCTTCAAGCCTTCAGTTTATAAGAATGGAATTTTTGAATGTAGGTCAAGCGCATAGAACTGGTTGTTTCTAAACACTTCGATAATGTAACTTCTTGTCAGGCTATTTTCCACATAAATTGTGGAAAACAACTACTTTACTATGAGCATGAAAAGTATAAACTAAGCAATTTCATTACTAGTCCTACTTATTTTCATGACATCTTTAAAGCAGATTTACGCAAATCAGGGTTCGCACACTTTCTTGAAATTGAAACATGTCTTCAAGACCCTTGAAAACATTTGGAATTTCTTGAGTGGGTACAATCTAAAATCGATTTTGTGATCCGCTTTATATGGCGGATCAGTGTGGACCCGGCAAACTTTCCACATTAAGAACAATGGTATAAAAAGCTTAAGCCACGGTGAGTGCCCAGGCAGATCCATTTCGCACGACTGCTGGCTTGGCTTCCAGTGGCCCGCTGTATGGCCTCCAAGATTGGGAGCGCGCACTATCCTCGTTGGCAAAGGCCATGTCTGCACTTCCTTGGCTGATAAAATGCTCCAGGGGACTGCACTTTTTCCGTTTTCTTTCTCTTTCTTTTATTTTTTTTCTCGGTCAGCACTATTGTAATAACCACTTATTGCAGGTCATAGAGGTTCTCGCCATATTAATATATGTGGCGAGTTCCTTTTTCTTCATCACCGCGTGGCAGCGCGCAGTTCAAATTAATGGAGAAGCTGATGCGCATGCGCAGTATTGAGTTGGTTTACCCATAGACGCCTACACTGCGTGGCCGGACCGTGACAGTCAGTTCAATTATCCAAAGGTTCGAATAAATGAGGTACGAATTAACAAGCATTTACTGTATAACTTTTTGTGTTTATAGTGCAATGAGGCTATTTAAGTGTTTTGGAAGTGTTATAATAGGAAAATGATACACGGGATGCTGCTCTGCACACTGAAAAAAGCTTTGACGCGGCCTTGAAAACATTTGAATACCTATGAATTTCTGCCACCGAGACCTGTACAAATCCTGATATTTTACATTCACCAGAGTGCTCTGAAACAACCAATCAAATGTGCCCTAAATGTACCGCTTCTGCTATGAAGTAAATATTTTTGTGTTTCAGCGGTGCTGCTGCGGGTGCTGCGGGTGCAGCTGGAGGTGCGGCAGCAGAACAGGGACGTCTTGCATGAGCTCCAGCAGCTGAGGCATGAGGTACGGGTCGTGTCCGAGAGGCTGGATGAAATTGAGCCTCTCGACAGGACCCGTGCAGTGTCTCAGCCTGCCCTGTCGACGGTGCCTCCAGTTCTTCCTCGGCTACCTGCCAACAATATTGAAGAATTGGAGGCAGCAGAGGCAGCCGTGCAGGATGAGGCTGTGGCTGCCACCTTGGTTTGTACTGCCCTTTTATTTTTAATTATAAGGCTATGTAACATGTGGAAGTTCTGTGCATGTTTCATGAAACATGCTGTGGGTTTTATGGGAAGGAACTTTGCATCGCACACACAAAAGAGTTCATGGAAATAATTTGTTCCCTGCTGTATAGGTTCTAATGATATATTTCGACTGGACCTTAGTTTCTTTAACATGCATCTTAATCTAAGCATACACTAGTGTTCTTGCAATGAGGCCTCATCGAAATGTGACCATGAATGCCAGAATCAAATCTGTGACCTCGAGCTCAGCACCGCAACGCCATAGCCACTGAGCTAGCATAGTGACTTGCTGAATCGTCGATTTCCAACAGCTCTCCGTAGAGATACATTCATGAAGAAAGAGTAAGTCGTTAAGGTAATAAAAATCCATTGCTGATACAAAGTGCAAACTGGCAGCTCTCTGTAGAAGGACACAATGCAGAGCACTTGTGCGTAAATTCTTTTTGTTGGACAAGTTCTAGATACATCGTGAATTATAAATAGCAGTGCAAACAAGTGGGACACAGTACAGGAAAAGGGGTGCAATGATCTTCTGTATATACTGTATTTACCTCATTTTAATCTAGTTTTATTTACCATGAATAAGAGGCCTATCATGTGGCTTTCTATTAGTGTATGAGGTTCATGGTATTGTTATTGAAATGCAGTCCACATTTTTCTGTTATTTTTTTAACTTACAATATGCTGATAAGCCTTCATTTGTAGTGAGCAGGAAAGTGGCGCACAGCCTTTGTTTTTGATGAGTTGGCTTGGTAAGTCTATCGACAGAATGATAACGGGCGCCAGGCAGCCATGATGTAGGCGTGTACTTAGGGGAAAAACGCTGTACAAATGTAAGAAGGTTTGTATGACAATGCAAACTTATTTTACCAACTTGATATTTTCAAAAGTGGTTGAAAAGGCCAAAATGTGAGCAGGTAACTGCAGTTCCCCTCATCCTGTAAAAGCAGAATGATGGGCTGCTTTCACAGTTTGCGAAGCTGCAGGTGTAAACACTGCTGAGGGCTAGCTTTTGGTTACCACAAAACTAGGTCTTTAAAAACTGGTTGTCAGTCCCTTTAACACAAAATGTGAAGGTCTGAAAATATCGTGTCGGTATGCCTTTAAGCTGTTTTGTGCCACACGTGTGTAGATCCGACTTTTCTGCAGTCTAATGTCACATCTCTTAATTATGCATTGGCAATTTGCATACAAGTAGAATTGGTGCACTTACATTAATTTTAATGCTGGTGAAAGCTTGGAGAGGTAGTTACTATGAAACACAGTTACAGTGCTAAGGGTTACGAAACACAAACATGAAATGCACAGAATAGACGAAGATCTGATGCACTTCGTGTTTGTGTATCTTCCGCAACACCGTTCCAGGTGTTGTGGAGCACATTTACAATTAAAGAGCATTGCGTCACAAACCTCTTGCAGCAAAAAAAGTCTTGCTTTGCACTTGGCTAAAAATTCACTTCTCTTGGCAATAAATTATATTCTAGTATTATTGGGTAGAATTTTCAACTTGAAAACGTTGTCACGTACCATGCTCATTACCACATTTTTGTCTTTTGCAGCGCAAGCACCTCCTGCAAATAGGAGGGAAGTCGCTGCGCGAGGTGGCATCGAATGCCATGAAGGCTGTAATGGCACACCCCGTCCAAGTGCTTTACAGCCTTCATGGCAGGAAGGGGAAGAGGGCTTTCATAAATCTGAAGTTATGCCGGATAGTCACAGGTAAGGCCTCCTTAGTCATCCTTTTGCATTTGCAAGTATTGTGTATACAGCTGAACTCCTCTACAGCGAAATGGCTTGCCAAAATCCTGTCTTTCATATAAATTGTTAACTTCTACAACGAAGAAATTTAGGTGTCCCTGTTGGCTGATTTCATTTTTTACTAGGAAAGCCACATACTCGGCCACCAGTGCCCTTGAAGGCGTTGCGAAGGTGTGCTCTGCACTAGTGCCAATGGCAGTGTAGGTGAATTGCTTGACGAGCATGCCGATGAATTGCATCACACCAGGCAGCTTACACGTTTAGCATCAGCGGGTGAGATAGTTGAATATGTCTCGGTTGGTAAAGACATGGTGTGATCATCACTGATGATGTTAACGCTATGTTAGGGTGGAAAAACAGGAATGTCAACGAAGGCAACAGGGATGAAGATTCTGTAAATGGATCAAGAATTTTCATGGCGGAGAAGGCGATAGCAGTATTTGATTCCCCACAGCATTACTTTGCGTATTCTGCATTTCGTTGCTGAGCATGCTGTGAACCTCGATTCAATATGGTTGGCTGCGGTTGCAAATTCTGTCAGATGAACTGTGTGTAAAGACTATGTTAAGGTTTTCTTTTGTTGAATGTGTTTGCCTGCTCTATTGTGCGTGCATGTTGAATGTTACTAATTGTGGTCTTTGTATGTTTGTGTGCAGATGTCATCTGTGCAAAAGGGGGGGCCGACCTGACAGAAGCTCAGGGCTTCATTAAGAGGTGGTTGCCAGGGTCTGTGGACAGGGGTGGTGGCAGGAAGAGGCGTTTTGCAGAAACGTTAGCAGCAGAGCAGCCCGATGATCCCTCCCTTCGGGGCAGGGATCATTGCCTGCCCACTGCTGCCCTCTCCCTGCCCCACCCTTGGCCTCAGGGCCCTGGCCAGTCCACCGTTGGCCCCTCCTGTCCGGCTGCCCATGCTCCTTCCCCTGCTGCAGCCCCTCCTCCTGCCGCTCCTCCTGCCCCTGCTCCTGCCGCTCCTCCTGCCCCTGCTCCTGCTCCTGCCGCTCCTCCTGCCCTTGCTCCCCCTGCCCCTGTATGCATCAATTGAGGCATTGCCTAAAATAGGCAAAATAAATTATATTTTCGTTTATGCTTTGTGTGTTTCCTTCCTGCCCTTTTTTACATCACGTTTCCTTAGCTACTAATTTTATAGGCAGTAAGCCAGCATACAAGCAACAAAATGGCTGAGTACAGGCTATGCTTGCAACACACTGGATAGAAAATGGCTGAGCACTGGATATGCTGGAAACGCGTTGGATAGAAAATGGCTGAGCACTGGATATGCTGGAAACGCGTTGGATACAGAATGGTTGAGCACTGGGATATGCTGGAAACGCGTTGGATAGAAAATGGCTGAGCACTGGATATGCTGGAAACGCGTTGGATAGAAAATGGCTGAGCACTGGATATGCTGGAAACGCGTTGGATACAGAATGGTTGAGCACTGGATTCTTGAAATACAAAGTGGCTGAACACTGGCTCTATGCTCGAACTACATTGGATTCTACAATGGCAAACTGTTAGGCCAATCTTGGCTCGAACAGTGGGTGAACCTTGGATCGGGTTGCACTTTGCCATGATGCCAGGATTGGGCCAAAGTTCGTACCAATTTCTGCGAGCATTGGACCATGCTTGGCCCAGTGCTGTTGTGCTGCCTGGGCTACCGGCCTTGCTATACTATCGTTAAATGTAATCCGTCATGCGCAAAAACGCCTTCGTGGCCTGCACGGTACACTTCTCGGTTGATGTCAATGAGCGTTAAATTCATTGCCTTAGCTAGAGTGCAAATTTCCCTGTCTACTACAAGCACTGCTATTTCAATTGCATACCACTGCCTTTCAACCTCTGGCACCGTGCACACTGCGATTTGCGCTTCCTTTGAAACATTCCCCAGGTCGATAGCACTTTTGGCTATTTGCTTCGCGATCCTTGGCCTTCGTCCTTGAAGTACGTCAATCACTCCACCCATTATCACCCGTAGGTGCCTCTCCTCCATTGTGTTCCACAATGAAGGAAGAGGTCAAGAAAGTTGGCAAACAAGTACAGGGTAATTGAAAGTGTTAATAGACAACCAGGAGTCGTCAGAAAAAAGTGGGAGAAATGAAGACAGTGAATTGGATGCAAACAATGGAAACAAAAAGGACCATGGGATTTACAAGAATGAGAAGAAATTAGAAGGAAAAATCTGTCCAACACAAATGACAGTGCCTTGCTATTTGAGGCTCCAGCCGGTTGCCTAAGGACAAATCGGAACTAGATGAGCCATGTGTATGCTGCAGTAAACATCCGGACAGTACTCAGCATGTGCTAATGGATGCGAAGGGAATTCACCCTGTGAGAACCGTGGATGGAAGCAGTAAAGTGGACCGAAATATCAACATGTCAGCAGTCGAGATAGGCAAGAGGCTTTAAATATTTGTGAGAAAAAAGCAGAGAAGAGATTTATATGACTGGATCTGTTGCAGTCATAGGTAGCGGTACAAGGTAGATTTAGAGGTAAAGAAGAAAAGAAAGATTAAGGAGATGTATACGAAAATGCTACATAAAAACATATATAGCATACCTGATTAAATCGATCTTGCTAGGTGACTATTCACCGCCACATATGTTGCTTGGCTTTCGCTATCACTTCCTGAATCGGTTTCCCCCAAGCACGTTAATCTGGGGCGCTATAACATAAACTAATTCTAAACTGTTTTGATTTCAAATCCACGATCGCCTCTCGCTGAATTGCTCATATTTCTGAGGCCGTGCCCACGTTTCCGCGCCGTCAAGCGACGTCACGAAACCGCATAAACCCGCAAGTCATAGTGACGTTTACGCACTACTTATGCTAAATTATGCCGATCGAAACAGGAAACGTCGGGGAATAACTGGAGAGTATCCAGTTCCGTTTGTAATAAAAAATGGCAGCGTTTTTGCTGGTGATGGCGGCGGCGCCTCGGGCGGAGGCGCGGAAGGAGGGAGGCCGAGGACGCGTTTGACATGCCAGACGACGTGTTTCGGCAGCACTTTCGTCTGAGGAAGGAAACTGTGCGGTGGCTGTGCGACGAAATGGCGGAGGAGCTCGGCGGCATGCGATCAACAGCGCTGTCGGTGGAGTGACAAGTGTTGTGCGCGTTGGGTTTCTTCGCGACGGCAGCTTTCAGGGTTCCGTTGGGAGCGAGGAGACGATTGGCGTGACGCAGCCTGCAGTCGCGACGCGTGTCGGAGGCAATCGTCCACGCCGGGACCCGCAACAAGTGGATCCACTTCCCGAGGACGTCGGCGGAAAAGGCGGCCGTGAAAGAAGGGTTCCTTCGACGCGGCGGCATTCCAGGCGGCGTCGGCTGCGTGGACGGCAGCCTTATTAGAGAGTTTTAGATTAGGGGGACGCAAGCGTAGGGGCCCGCTAGCGCTTGGGGCCGCGGTACTGCGCACGCGCAGACCGGCCTGCGCGTGCGCAGTACCGCAGCCGCGAGGGCTAGGGGGCCCCTACGCTTGCGTCCCCCTAATCTAAAACTCTCTATTGCCATCATCGCACCGAAGGGCGACAACAAGGCGGCATACATGTGCCGCAAATGATTCTATGCCCTTAACAGCATGTTCGTAAGTAACATTGTCTAATTTGCCCTTCATAGCAACGCGTGGCTGATGCTGTGCACGCTTTTGTCAGATTTGCGACGCAGTCATGCGGATTCTGGCCGTCGACGCTCTGCGACCGGGGTCGCATCACGACGCCTACGTCTGGAGAACAACGTGGTTGCGTCGTCGGTTCTAGGAGGGACACAATGCCAAGGCCGGCGAGCACCTCCTCGGTGAGCAAAGGGAAAAATTCACATAGTTGCCTAGCAGCAGACAATAAAGTGTGCCCCCGCCGTAAGAGAATGTTGGAAGCCCTAACCGCTTATATTATAGTAGCGTGTTAAGTATAGCTGACATAGGCGGGATGTCAATTTTTTTAATGAGTATATGCATGAAGCAAAATGACCTTTAACTGCTGTATTGCAGGCAAATTTTTATTAGGTGTGTACATTATGAAGCACAGAACGTTTGTCTTGCCCCATTATTTTTTACACTGATATTCATTCGAGAATATACACCACACCTCGGTCAAACGGCCACCTTGCTGGATGCTATTAATATGAATTGTACTATTTACCACCAGCTATTGTTATCTTTGCTGATCCCGGCAGCATAAAGTGCTCAGTCTGTACATTATTTTATTACAGCCTCTGTGTAGTAGGTGTATGTTACATGACTCATGCACTAGCTCAACCATGCGCATTTGATTAGATACCATTTTTACGCTCATGCGGGTGACAGCGGTTACCCCCTGCAACCATGGCTCCTGACTCCGGTCCCAGGCCATCCTCCCGCTCACATTGCAGAAGGCAGGGAGCTGGAGGACTGCACAGGCTTCCATGCGGTCCGTAGTAGAGCGCTGCATTGGACTTCCGAAGAGCCGCTTCCGCTGCCTCCAGAGGTACCGTGCCCTCCACTATGAACCAGACCGCGCCGCCAACATCGTAACAGCGTGTGCAGTGTTGCACAATTTGTGTCTTGATGAAGGTGACAGTGCGTTTGTGAGGTTGATGATTATGACAGCAGCAACAGCAGCAGTGACGATGCAAACGGTTTCCAATGGCATTGCAGATACATTATGCGTGCTACCCTCGCATAATGTATCTGAAAGGATGTGCTGTCCATGACAACGTAATTCGTTTATTCGGAACCACACGGCAGCAGCACCAGCACTACCTGCGAAGGGTGCGAAGGTGGTTGCGTCGGCAGCAGCACCGACAGCAGCAGTATAGGTGCCTGCAGTGTCAGGAACATATGCCTAATAAAGATAAGGAACCAATGTGAAGGCGTATTGGCAATTAGTGGATAGCGTGCTGTTTTTAGGGGCGAAGCTCCTTAAAGCGGCACCCGTTCGTCCCTCGTCGTAGTCGTAGTGCGTAACCAGTCTTACGCTTTGACCTGCAAGGTGGTGCCGGTGGGAGATTTCTCCTGTGCGTTGTTGAACAATAAAAAATTCGCAGCGTGCGCGTTAACTAAAAGCCGAATTCTTCTGTCTCTCATTCCCCATTAGCAGCCATTGGCATGTTCCAGTAGGAAACGTTAGTAGAAGTAGAAGTGTAAGTGTTAGCTAAAAGCCGACTTCTGCTGTCTCTCATTCCCAGTAGCAGCCATTGTTTACCTCCAAGGTAGTGCCTGGTGAGATTTTATGAATTGCTCAATAGATGGCGTTGTGTGTCCGTATATGCATGTATACCCATATATACATATATATGTATACGTCTGTAAAGGAGTACGTTTATCTAGGTCAATTACTCACAGGGGACCCTGATGAGGAGAAAGAAATTTACAGAAGAATAAAATTGGGTTGGAGTGCATACGGCAGGCATTACCAAATCCTGACTGGGAGCTTACCACTGTCGTTGAAAAGAAAAGTGTACAATCATTGCATTCTACCGGTGCTAACATATGGGGCACAAACTTGGAGGTTAACAAAGAAGCTCGAGAAAGAGTTAAGGAGCGCACAAAGAGCGATGGAAGGAAAAATCTTAGGACTAACGTTAAGAGACAGGAAGAGAGCGGTGTGGATCAGAGAACAAACGGGGATAGCCGATATTCTAGTTCACATTAAGCGGAAGAAATGGAGCTGGGCAGGCCATGTAATGCGTAGGATGGATAACCGGTGGACCATTAGGGTTACAGAATGGATACCAAGAGAAGGGAAGCGCAGTCGAGGTCGGCAGAAAACCAGATGGGATGATGAAGTTAGGAAATTTGCAGGCGCAAGTTGGAATACGCTAGCGCAAGACAGGGGTAATTGGAGAGCGCAGGGAGAGGCCTTCATCCTGCAGTGGACATAAAATATAGGCTGATGATGATGATGTATACGTATAGTATAACCGGAAGCCGACTTCCGCTTCCGGTTCCACTTCCGGTTCCGCTTCCGTTTCCACTTCCGGTTCCGCTTCCGGAAGCCAGCTTCCGGCGTTTTATGAAAAAAAAATTCCGAAAGTTGTGTCCGTAGCGCGGAATCAAACCAGGGACCCCTCGCTTCCGAACGCGCGGCGCTAACCACTACGCCACGAAGCGCACATAGACACACGCACCACGATGGCAATAAATACCCAACATTAACGAAAGGCCGCGTTTCTAGCGCGTTTATAACGCGTTTGTGCTAGCGCGTTACGGCCCGTGTAAGAAGCTGGTGTAAGACGCTGTGGCCTCTCCGCCTTACCTTCAACGCGTTTCGAACGCGCTGCCCACGGCGGTGGCAAGTCAAGTTCAAGTCGAGGAGCGTTTATGAATACGAGGGGTATACTCTCTCAGCAGTCATGTGATGGCGTCGGCAAACGCGGTGCACGTTCCGGCATGTGTAAATGGCTGCGTAAGACGCTGTGGCCGCTTCCCCTTACTAGAGAGTACTGCACGTTTCTAACGCGTTTGTGCTAGCGTCCCCTTAAGCGGGAGATCCGATGATTCCCTCCGGAGCTTCGCCCACTCATCATCATTCACCCCGTGGATATGCTGTGATTTTTTTTATACAATCTGCTAAATTACGAACATTTCTTTCACGTAGCCTGTACCAGTGAGCTGTCACTACTAGATATAATTGCATCATTCCACTGTGACACTACACGAGCCTTTCACTTGGTAGCTGTGGATAGACAACGTTGTGGTCATTAGCAGAATGTCGTAGCCACTTCTCTGGGCAGCAGGAGTTTGTCGGTTCATTTGCTGCTGCTGCTGTTGCAACTGTCACCTTGATGCATTTATCTACCGGCATCACCACCACTGTCACCGCCGTGTGCACTGTGCATGGGGGGATAGTGGACTTCGTCTTCTCGCTTCCTGCTTGGGCTTCAGGAAAGCACAACACTTTTCGCTCCACCACATGTACTGTTCTCGCACACCTTCCAGGCCCTCCACAGCTTTGCCACACAGCCTCTGCACAGTTCCTTTTCAACCCAAGTTGTGCTGACACACATCGCCTGGCATGTCCAGCACATGATGCTCCCTTGAATGTGTATTCATTTGTAAATAGTTGTAGAATTGTACATATATTTGTAAACAATTGCAACACATCTTCAGTGTCATGTTTATTCAAAGTGAATAACAGTCATCATGATACAAATCAATGTAAACAGGGTAAGATTTCACGGTGCCAAAGTGACATTACGGTTTCCACTCAATGGGATCTAATACACTGTGAAAAGCCGCTGGCACACAATAAATCACAGAAATGTCTGAAATTGATGTTTTTCTTTGGGCTCATCCACAACCATTCGCGTTCACCCAGCAACTTTACAGCTCAAAAGGTGTTGTAAGTCTTGCCTGTTATACATCCGTCAAGTTTGTAGCACAAAATAGATGCTATTTTCAATTACTAGTGCCATAATAAGACCATCAGTGCGAAAATGCAGTCACGCGCTTTTAAAGAACGACACACGTGAAAAAATACTGTGCACTTTGATAATGTGCCATATAACAATGCAAAGAGCCTGGCAGTGAATGTAGTAAAATAATGGCTACATCGATGGCTACGTTGGGTGTATGAAAAATTCTTTTCAACAACAATGGGGACTAGACTGCATTGCTATCACCGATATGACAACCTGATATATCACAATAACCTATTGCAATTAACACGCACTTGTTGCTAAAAGAAATAATAATATGGCCACTTGTGCCTTCCATAGGACAAAAAATTTGAAAGTGCGCGGCAACACGACATACATATGGCATGACAATCATAACAGTGGATTTCAATACCTGTTATCACAGCGTTTGTGTGTGAAAAACTGTTGTGGCTAAAATAAAAGTGACCACATAGTCAACATGTTCCTTGAAAAGCAGCAAATACTTAAATAGAGCATAAACAGCAAAACGAAAGCACACACCTAACCAAAAGGATGAAACATTAGACATACAGTTCACTCACTGCCATTCTCACCGAGCCAAACTTGCTCAGCAAGTGAAACTACACATACAAAAAATACAATAAATTATGCGTTATTCGAAATGAAACATATTAAACAAAAAAGTAACAGTATATTAAAAAAACATGTAATGGTGCCATCTGTTACCGCTACGGCTGAGGCGGCTCGCGGAGGCCATGGGCGAGGGCAGCCACGAGCTGCCGCAAGGTGGTTGCGATGAGGACAGTAGCCTCCCGCAAGCCCCTCATCTCCACCGCCAGCTGCTGCTGCACCGCGCGGAAGGCCCTCAGCTCCACCAGTTGTTGATGATGCTGTGAAAAAAGTGCACTTACTGCAGCTACAGGATGCGAAATTACATTTTTCGTTTCATAGTGTTTGCAAGGGTTACACTTTCAGCTCGGTTACTCTAGAGGGCAGTGAGAACGTATGCATATGACGTGAGAAGTTGAAGTACAAAGTGTATATGATCTCTCATGTTACAAACATGTTCAAAGACAGAAAATGCCAGCAAGCCACCTTTGTGATTAAAAAGTCAATGTCGGTGATACGCTGAATTTTCCTACAAAAGATGAACATGCTGTGGTGGTACATGCAACCATGGAAATGTTTTGTAACTTACGAAGTAACAGAATGAGAAAGCACCTCACAGAGGCTACATAAGTACACGAACGAATGAACACACTGAGCCCAATGAATGCAGATGCCACTAATGAATAATCAGGTTGTAAGTTACATTAACCTGCACACTAATCCCCTCTTGAAAAATGGCAACCTGGGCGAGTTGCACGCACCTGCCTTTTTTGGTCAAGCAGCATCCGGTGGAGACTAACGGCCTCCACGTTCGCTGCCTCCGTCAGCTGCCCCTGCGTGGCGTATTCTGAGGTTGCCCTGCAGGCCGCATCCTCCAGTGGCTGCTGTTGTCGGGGTGGCCTGCGGGGCTGCTGCTGCGCTGGTGGTCCTTAAAATTAAACGGGCAAAGAGGATAAAAAATTGTTGTGCCCTTCTATGTTGAACATTCACTGGTTCATTATCCTATATGGAAACATAAACATAAGAAACTATTCCCGGCAAGAAACTGGTAGGCAATATAAACGTTGCATTTGGATAAATAAATAAAGTGACACGACAGCACTACAAAATGCTGCACTAATATTTATTTCTACAGGGCAGCTTGAACGCTACAGAAGCTGCATTACAAGTGGTATAATTATTCAAACAGAATATAGTTTCGTCTTGCACAGTCACATTATGGAAGGGACTAGCTGTGTTTCCTTGTAGGTGACTATGTGAAATAATTTCATTCTGTTTAAAGGTCACAACAGGCAGTATTTCGTTCTGAAGGCTTCGCATTCCAATTGCTGTTAAAGTGCCTTAGGTGCAGTGCTGCTCGTCCCCGGCTCTGTGCCCACAGACACATGGGGTGGGGCTGTCGGGAGAGGCACACGGGCGACAGCGGCCTCCTCTTCGCTCGAGCTTGCCTGCTGCAACAACAAAGCTTAATAGACACACTGTGTGAGCGTTGCACCTGATGAATATGATTTCAATACGGTTATTGTTGCTTCAGTTCCATGAACTGTTTGCCGAGTCTATTCAGATTTATTCACTCTGTACAGAACATGCTTGATGCATCAACTGATTTACTCGTGACTGCACATGCTCCATGGAGTAACGAACCATATAATCAATCACAGGATGCTTCTGAACAGCATTGGTTTCTTATGTTATTCTAGTGGGGCCAGATTTTCATTTCTGCAAAGTATGGATATCATATGCTGGCATGTGGTCTTAATTGCAAGAAAAAAGACATAAGCACACGGCAGTAAAACATTCACCAGCTCTGAACAGTGTAACTTCCCCAAACCGGTCCACATACCAACACAAAACGCTACGCACCCCGGCGTCATCCGCGAAAACGTCCACCGGCGCATAGCCGGGGCCGGTCCGGCTCAAAACTTCAATGACGCTGCCCTCCAGCCCACCCAGTTTGCCACCTCCGGTTTTTCTGCAAAAGCGTGAACACAGTGAGCTTACGTTCCGAAGTATGTTGCTAGCTGCGGGCTCACCTCTTCTTGGATCCTACTTGTGCGGCAAGTTTTTTGCAGTCATATACTATCTGCGCCCAATACTGGCGCCAGCGCCGAGCTGTTTTCACAGCCGGCTCTAGCGCGTTGAGCGCGGCAGTTTAGTCATGCCAAAGCGCTTTTTTCTGCGCAGCACTCATACTTGGCGAGAGGCTTGTGCGCCTCTTGCCAAGTACGGGTGCTGCTCCATAAACTCGACTAGCAGAGTGGTCTGCGCTGCCGACACGCGGGGTCCCTTTGGAGGGGCCGCCATTTTTTCCTGCTTTCAATTTTCACGAGACCGCAGAAAATTAATACAAGCAACAACTCCTGTCGTTTCCCATATCATTTCACCATGCCGTTAAAAGATAGCGGTTACACTTACTCAGTGTTTTGTAACATTATCACAACATAATCACTGTTTTTCTGAAACGTAATAAAATTCACAAACAAACAAAAAAATAATTTTCCCTGTGAAGTCCACTTCCAACATGTAGGGGGGATTTATCACTGCGAAATTCACCCACAACCGGAGATAGTTGTGGGTGAATTGCGCAGTGATAGATCCCCCCTACATGTTGGAAACAGACTTCACGGGGAAAATTATTTGTTTTTTGTTTGTTTGTTACTACCGGAGATAGTTGTGCTGCTGAGCACGAGATCGCGGGATGCAATCCCGGCCGCGGCGGCCGCATTTCGATGGAGGCGAAATGCAAAAACGCCCGTGTGCTTGCGTTGTAGTGCACGTTAAAGAACCCCAGCTGGTCAAAGTTAATGCGGAACCCTCCACTACAACGTGCCTCATAATCAGAACTGGTTTTGGCACGTAAAGCCCCACAAAGAAGAAAAAGAACCGGAGATAGTTACGATGGTTCTGAAATAATAAAAAAAAAACGTTTGCTTACCAGTATCTGTTGCGATGTACTGCTTTGCAACCTTCATCGATTCTTGGTTATCCTGTGCGAATAAAAGCAAAAGTGAGCATCCAGCGACCACCGCAGATGTTCAGATGCAACTGCCCAGGCATTATGCACAAGCGACCGATGTTGTTTACTCACCTTGCGCTACGCTTTCAGAGTTTCCATGATGTTCAAAGCTTCCGAAGTTATTCTCGGGCGAAAGCACACCACGGAGGCCGAGACTCATCTAATCGTGCAGCGTTACGCGCAAAGGTACACAAATGCGGGCTACGGCCCTGATAAGCTGCTTCTACGTAGCCGCCATCTTACCTGTACACAACGAAATGGCTCGGACTGGCTCGGATGCGGAATCGACGCGTTTGTGGCTATTGCTCGAAAAATACGCATACTTGCAATTAATTGGAAACGCGCTTTAGCCACTTGCGCGGGAAAAGATTACAAAACAATTTTAGTGTCAGCAAAAAACCATTATCCATTTATTAGACGTTTATATTTAAAATGAAGTAGCTATACAGCCCCTTTAGGAGTAAAAAACAAGCAAAACGAACTTTCGGCAAAGATGGAGGCTGCTGATTGGCCTGTTTGAAAAACGTCGTCGTGTCCCGCCCCCATAGGCATGTTCTGCGACGTCATTTTAACGTCAGGAGTTTGGAATCAAACCGTCGTGGAATCACTTTACGTTATAGCGCCCCTGAACTCGCTCCCCTGCCTGCACCTACCCTCTCTATTATCACCGGTTCTACTTTTCGCATGTGTCAATACCCAAGAAAGACCACTAAACACTTTTTCCTCCTCCTCGACGCCAAAAGCTGCACCTGGGGCCGCGATGTCCTCCTCCATCTCATCCTGACACTTCACTTGATTGTTTACTGTGGTCGGCACGTCTGTGGTATCCCCTTCGTGACACTCACTGGCGTGTCCACCACTGCTTTTCGGCGAGGTAGTTTCAGCTCCATTATTTGCTCTCACTTCGGTGCCTCGTTCACCACGCTCGCATCGAAGCGTTCGCCGTTGCTTTGCTTAATGGCGGCCGTCAGCTTCATTTCTACGTTGGCCAGATTACTTTCTACCACCTTCCTCTGCTTCTGTTCGCTCATGAATCCCTTTTCTAGCTTTCCAACCCGCTTAGCTAGCTTAAACGTCGGCTCTAGATAATCTATTCGCAACCTTAGCACATTCATCCTACAGATAAAAACTGCGCCGTTTGCTTCTCGTACTGACTCAAACCGCGTTTTTTTTTTCAACGCAAATCAACGCTCGCACTCGAATAATGGACTGTGGGTTCCTCCTAGTACTAACCGTCCTCTTGTACTAATAAGGTGTAATACAAAAGTAACCCTACTTGTAGAAACACAAAACAATTATTAAGGCCAAATCCTTCGATGGCTCATGGATCGAAAATTCCGATGCTCGGCGTTATGCACCAAAATTCAAGAGCAGCAAAATTAATGGTGCCACCATGCCAAATGATGCCATTATGTGTTCGTGCCACCATGGTGCCACCAACAAAGGTCGTATGTTCGAGTCCCTGAATTTACTCTACCTTAATTAACACAGAATTATTTAAGGCACTCGAACCAACGGTGTTTGCTGGGAGTACGACAGCGCACAGTGAAGCCACCAGCCATCTCGGCAAGCCCAGTCTATGTAGCTGCCGCAGATCACCTGTAAGATAGGGCGCGGGTGGCGTATCGCCGCTAAAGCCCCAACCACAGGCACGCTTCGCCACGCGTCCGCACACGCCCATGCGTCAAAAGCGTCAGGCGTAAACAGGGTGACGCGTGCCGACGCGCGGAGATTTTGCCAGCTGCCGATGCTAGAAAATCAGCGACGCGAGCCGACGTGACGCCGACGTCCACGAATCAAAGGCCGCGAAGCGTCTGGCTGCTACGCCTGATGATGGCCGCCGATGCGAAGGCACCGACACCAACGATCGTCCGAGTGCTTCGGACGCACGACGCGCGCGATAGTGTTTCTTCAAGACAATGTTGGGATACTAGGCCGACAACGACACGACCGATGACCGTGCGGGGGGGGGGGGGGGTGGAAGTCCGACGAGAAATCGTGCTGCGTTCGAACGACGCCCCCGAACACAACCTGCAGACCCGCTGGGTTCCGCCGATCTGAATGCGATCCGCCTGCTACAACATCCAACCGAATCACGATTGCGGCAACGCCTGTGCTTGTACGTATATTTTCTTGTGCTCGAAACGAATGGAAACATGTTTTCCAAGTGCGAAGTCGGGATAATCAACACTCGTCTACCGCCGATGTTGTTTACATTACGCGTAGGCCTGGCGCATCCGTCGAGTTCAACCGGTAGTGACCGAGCCCAGCTGAGAAACTCTGCCGGAGGAAATGAAATTTCAGTTATGTTTTGCGCTGCTGTGATTTGAAATATGACACTCCTGACTTCGTGTGGTGTGTGGTGTGGTGTAAATGAACCGTGTGGAACTTCAGGTAGTGAACCGCGGCGTGTTTCGTGTGGGAATTATGTGGTCTCAGGTGACTCGGGTTTAACGGCCGAGCTCTGCGCTGTTTCCAGCGGCAAAGATAATTTGCGAAAGCGAAAGACACTAGTAGCCGAACAATGGGAAGTACGCGTACTGTACATCTTCAACCATGCCGTCCGTTTAGCTGAGAGTGCACTCTTCGATTTGGCATGTGAAATCTAGTTCAGGGGTGCTATGCAGGATGCGCCGAGTTTCTCGTTCGCACGAGCTTTACCCGAGTTTGCTTACCCGAGCTTACCCGAGTCAGTGAACGGAGATAGCAAAGAAGGTGCAATAACAGCAGGCAAAAAGAAATGTCGAGATAAGGCTGCGTATGACAACATGAGCGCACCCTGCGCGGCCGAGTGCTTCCGCGCTTCAAGCACAGAAGACTGCGCAACAAAACGCGCCAGCGCCGCGTATTGTTATCAACGTATTATCACAATTTAACACCGTCACTGTCCCGCTGTCTATCTGCACACTTGCCGTGAGCCGTTTGCCACGCCGTTCTCGGACGCGTCAAGGGCGTTCCTCCTCTTTTGAGCATTATCTTTCTATCCTCCGTCGAATGCGAACAGGGCACATGCGGTGCATTCTTGCACCTACACTTTCCCTCAATCGAATACTTTGAAATACAGCAAATAAAATAACAAACATTTTATTCATTAAAGTACCAGTTTTTCGTTTTGAATGCTATAAATTTGTGATGACAAGCGGACATCGAGTGAATTATTAAATTTTGCACTTTTTTGCTGCGAGTGGCGACGGGTGAGGCGAAAGCTTACAAGCGTATACATTCTAGAGGGTCACACTCCACTGTAGTCGCACGGACGAGGGAGTTCACACGGTGAGCAGTCGCCAGGGGCGCTGCAGTGCTATTCTCGATAAGGTCCCTGTATTTTTCAAAGGTAGTGCAAACTCCTCCTCTCCGCGCTGTTTCCCCCTCGCCCAGTGAGCGAAGTGCGCGGCCGCTACCGCCCGCTTCATATTGTATCGCATGCGGCGCGTAGAAGCGCTTGCTTGAAACGCGACTGTTCTGGGCGCATTTTCACAAGGCTGTTCGTACGTGAGATTTCTACGTAAGATATGTAGTACCTTCAATTATTAGTAGAATTTGCATCGCTCAGACAAGGAACACGAAAGGTAGAACAAGTTAAACGCAGCAGTCTTTACTACTGCTGATTGTTTCTTGGAATCGAATGGTGTTCTATTTACCTGACGCATTCACGAAAACAAAGAGGTACTACATCAAACGATGCACACACAACACGGCGGAGACATTTATGCACTAAATACCCTCAACGTGTTTTTTTTTTCGAAAATTCATTCGCGCGCTTTTCTTTCCCCGTCAGTTATATGCCTTGGTTCCCGTGTGCGCGCGCGCTTTCTGCATTTTGCTCTTTAATTGTCGACTCTTTCATTATGCTCATTTTATTAGAGGTCATGCTGGTATTCATATTGCCAAAATGAGCCCTTTTGTTCGCCGCAGGGCATAAACCGGGACTTTTTTTTTGTTTTACTCAGTTGTTGGTTGATGGTGAACTCGCGAACGCACCCACCTAACCGAGTTCATCACTAACTGGTTGAGAACAGCGATCAGAAACCCCCTCAGTAATGGCCTCCCTCGGTGGCAGTCAAATTTCTTTCTTCCGATACGGTGGAGCCATATCGCTCGCCGTTTGAGGTTTCGTTTGCCACGAGGAACCGCAAAAAGCTTGTCCCCCTTGGCAATGCTATTCGAACATCTAACAGCACAGCAAGTCGGCATCGTGCTGCAGCCGAGCGCGTCTTCGAAAATGTAAAAAGCCTACGTTCACGCACAGCGCACACGTTTCCCGGTGTTTCTACGCTCACTAATGGCGCCGTTTTCCCGCGATGACGAAAGCCGCGCCGGTTATTCGTCACGTGCCAAGCCTCGTCCAATGGGAGAGCGGAAAACGGCGAAGAAGTCAGGAGAGGGGTAGAGGGCGGGGAGGAAATTCTCCTTTCCTATTTGAACAATGGTTTGCGCTACCTTTGGAACATACAGGGACCTTAATTCTCGATAAAGTCGATGCGATGATGACGCACGAAGTCAGTCATGACAATGATCTGCCCATTCCCTGTCTATTAGGGGAATGGCAACGCAGCGCTGCGGCATGGCTGTTCACCGCAGGTGCTTTTACTTAGGCGGCTGTTAAGGCCGCCACTTTACCAACTGAAACGACACTCTAGCCGTAGAGACGGGAGCAACGGCTGTCGCTGCAAAATGGCTGTGCGGTATTCTAGGGTCCGTAGTGACGCAGCACAGTGAGAATGCACCAGTTATCGGCGTGCGCGAAGTCTCTGCGATGCATTGCGAAGATCGTACTGCCCAGCGACACAATTCATCTACTGTCACCGCTGGCCCAGCGAAGGTGCCTCCATGCGCATGTACGCAGAATTTGATTGTGTTTTTCACTCCAATGTGCTTTCCGATTGCCTCTGCTGCTGAGCTAACAGCGATCGCAGATGGATATCGTAACGACAGCGCAGCAATCGCATTTTGGCGGGTGAGGGCTATTGTGTGCAGCTAGAAAATTAGACTTCGAACGCAGGAAGATGTTGCAATTGTTTAGTGTGCCGTGCCTGTGACGAAGCAATGCCATCGCACTGGGTGTGTTTGCGCTGACCGCTGACCGTGTTTGCGACACTGCGGCTCCGATACATCACTGATGACAGAGCAGCCATCTCAAATGACAGCTGCGATACGTTGTCGTTGGAAAACACTACGTACTGCTCAGGATCGTCGTCCGCCACGGCGCATCGACACCTTGCAAGCAGCAACCAAGGTAGATATACTTGGTAGCGAAGCTTCCATAGAAGCCCATACGTTCAAAACATGGCGGTTCATCGGCGGTTCATGGGGCTTAGCGCCATCTGTGTGAGGAGGGAACACTTCCGGCGGAAGAAAAAATAATGTGACGACATATCCGTTAAAAACAGAAGTGACGTCATTTTGTTCTCAAAGGCACGAAATTTGTTTTCGGAGGCCTGCCACTACAGCTGTACATTCAAATGCCCCGCCATACGACTTGATGGGCGTGACGAGCTTTCAGCGCGGAAAGCGATGCAGGAAAAGGTCAGCCGTAGGGGTGTTTAAATCGCACCCCTGCACAAAACATACTTTCTTTGGAGGCCGACGAACCCTTTGGGCGTAGAGCGCTCGTCCTTTCGTAGGACGCCAAGCCCGCCGGCCAGCGCTGTCGCACGAAAACAACTAAATTAAACAATTATTTGGCGGTCGCAACTTACTGCTTTTGACTGAACAGGTTAAGAAACAATGAGACTACGCGCGTCACCAAATTCAGACAAACGTCAGCAAGCAAAACAACACAACATGTAAGGGGGGCGTATTGTAACAGGTGAACTTTACGACCGCGCCTTTTTGCACACTTCAAGAGCTGCATTGCATTGCAAGTGATAGCGGCTTCAACGCCCGCCGCTATCGGTGGGCGCTCTTACGGTGGGCGCTGAAAAAAGGTGTTTATTGATAATGATCAAGTAAAACAGAATTGTCTCTTCTTTTCTCGCCATCCGTATATAAAATTGATTAGGAACTTTATTTTCGTTGAATGAATCTAACTGTGTCTCTCTTTATTTATAAAACGCTTCTTTCTTTCCCAATGTTTATTCCCTCCAAACATAGTCGCGCTTCAATCGCTGCTCACATAAGCACTCTTGCTGATGTCGGTGACAATTCGTTCTGAACCACTTTTCGTCCGAAGCTTGGCGACCTATGTGAATCGACCTTGCAGCAACAGTGACGTGCTGATAATTATATGCTGTGCGTTACGTCTCCACAATGCAGGCAATGAACCGTGTTGTGGGGCCATCACAGCCCAAAAAGATATATGCATAAGCCAGCGATAGTCCACGCTTTTTTATATATATATAGTGGTGCTCAATAGATAACCGATGACAGTGCGTTGTCCGTGTTTTATTTCGCCGGTTAAGATTGTTAATGCCTCTCAGTTCCGCACCACGTCGCTGTTGCCGAAAAATAAGTTGGGCGCTTTCCAACCGTGGTGGGCGCGCACAAGAGTTACATGCCTCGCACGGGGCGTGACTATGGTTTTGAGTGACAAGCGAACTCGTGCCAAACACGTACATCGCGAAACCTCCCTCGAGTTAACTCGTGAACATGGCGGCGGCAGCAGCAGCCTGTGTCATCATATCCAGCGGCGGTAAGTGTCAATAAGACCGTCTGGACCCGTTCACCTACATGACCGACGTAGAGTTTCAGCGTCGTTTTTGCCTTTCCAAGGGGAAGAAGAAGAAGGCGCCGACTAGTGCGGACGTGGAAAGATCGGCTCCCGCTTTCGTTAATGTTTTCGGTCTGTTTTTGGTGTCACCTATCGCTGACATGCACGTCATTCGTCAGGGTTTCTTCTGAGGACTTCCTTCGGTGAGTGGCCCTTGTGCAGAAATTGTGGAACTTTTTGTGTCGATCACGCCGCTTCGAAGCTAGGCGCGGGTAGGCTTAGGCCTAACCCGACGAAGAGGGGCATTATGCCCGAAGTAGAAATGGTTGTAGGAGAGGACATCTCCTCCGAAGAAGCCAACAGCCCAGGCTGGACGACAGCGTTGGGCAAGAATAAGAAACTCGGAAAGAAACACAAGTTTCAACGAGCAATAAATCCTACGTGAGCTCGAAGGGCGGCTGCCGCACGGCTGCCCCGCAAGGCGTGCTGCAACGCCTCGCAGCCTCGTCGAGGCTCCCTAGACTACCGAGGGAGCACATAAGAATTATTGTCCGCCCAAGGGACGGGTTGAACGTCAAGAAAGTAAGCCAAATCAGGCTGGCTCAAGCCTTGGCCATGGCGGCTGCACTAGCCCCCACAGAAACCGAGGGCGACATAGTTTGCCCTAATTTCACGCAGAACGTTCTCGTCGTCTCTACCCCGGAGAAGAAGAACGCCTCCGCTTATGCAGGGATCCAGCAAATCCGCATAAGTGAAGGACTATACAAGGTGGCCGCATACATCGCGGCCCCAGACAACACCTGCAAAGGGATCATACGAGGGATCGACGCAGACATCAGCGAGACCCAACTCCAGCGCATGATCGTCAACCACCGCAACCCGAAGGCTCTGGAAATCAAACGCATCAAGAACACCACAACAGTGGTCGTCCTCTTCGACGGCATGACAGTGCCTAACTATGTCATGTGCGGCGTCAGCCTTCTGCGCTGCACGCTGTACAAACGCCAAACCGAGGTGTGCTACGCGTGTGGCGGTTTGGGACATCGTGCGGACGTCTGTCCCAACCCCACCAATAAGGATTGCCGAGGCTGCGGACTAGCCTCCCCACCCGATGACCACCAGTGTTCGCCGGTGTGCGCCCTCTGCGGGGGCGCGCATCTTACGGCGGACAAAATGTGTAAGCAGCGCTTTCAAGTCCCATACGTCGTACGAAGACGCCGGCGGCGCCGCAAGCGCGCAAGGAACAAGCCCCAGCAGCAACAGCTGGCCAAGCAGAACCGGCAACGTGACTCCAGCGCGGCGGGAGCCCCCAGGAGGGAGCGCTCCGTCACGCCAACTGGTAGACAACGCAGCCTCTCCAGAGGGCGCTCTCGTTCCCGAGGGCGCTCTACCTCCCGGGTGCGGATCCGGGAAACGCCCACCTGGGCCGATCGTGTCAAGCCGAAGCAGACGACGCCGGCTCCAAAGATAACGCAGGTAGCATTGCCGGAGCATAAAGTAGATCCCAGAGTCGCTCAACTCATGCAAGAGAACGCTAGACTCAAAGCAGAAATGAAGCAGATGAGGGCCGACTTTGAGTCGCTCCGTAATTCTTACCCCTCGCAAGCCGAGAAGCAACAGGTGCCCCCAACAGGGGAGCCACAGGCGCGCTCGAGTAAACGTAGGGCCACGCCCCCAGAGGGGGACGCTGACTCTATGGAAACCGAGTCGAATAACAAAGGCCTAGAAAGCATGCAGCGCGCAATCCAGCAGCTCACTGAAAGCGTGACCGCCCTCCTTAAAAGGATGGCGTCCCTGGAAAGCGGACAGGCCGCGTTAGCTACGGCTAGGCAGCCTTCGAGAGAGCCCAGTCGGGCACCTTTACCCGCAAGCGCCTCCCCCGTCAACAATACGGTGGAATGGCCAATCCAAGGCAATCACCATGGCGGTCAATTCAAATAAGCTGGTTGTGTGGCAGTGGAACTGCGCTAGTTTCCAACGGCGCAAAGCTCCGCTGCAGCAATTCGTTTCGGCACCGGCGGTCAAACCGCACGTAATTCTTTTACAAGAAACTCTCGATGACACGCCTACTTTGCCGGGATACCGGGTCGTATCGATACGGGAGGAGGGAAAGCGGGGCTTAGCAACCTTGGTCGCACGGAAGTGCTCCTTCCAAGTACACAAATTACCACTTGGCAAAACCAGGGTGGAGATCATTATGGTCGAAATTATCCCTAACAATTGGCTTAAGAGCAGTGTTTTCCTTTTAAACATATACAGCTCGCCGTCGGATCAACGGCAGGCATTCGCCACGATCATGACAAAGGCGGTGGCCCTTACCAAGGGGGCCCCCATAGTGATAGCGGGTGACTTCAATGCACCCCACGATTCCTGGGGATATCCCCGCAACTCCACTAAGGGCAATCTCCTAGTCCAGGCAGTTTCTGACTGCTCACTGGAATTGATTACGGATCCTCAATATCCGACGCGAATCGGCACGTCGGTAGTCCGAGATACCACTCCGGACCTGGCGTTCGTCAAGAACGCCCCCGGAGCAGGATGGCGAAATTCGCAAGAGAATCTGGGTAGCGACCACTTCATTGTGGAGATTACCCTAACAATTAGCGCAGCCCCTACCAGGGAATTTAAAGTGACGGACTGGGATGCCTTCCGGAAATTGCGGGAAGCGGACCAGACCGACTACGATAATCTCGATAGTCTGTTCACAAGACTACAGAAGGACGTACAAGCTGCGACCAAGGTGGTTATGACCGACCTAAAAGTTGATCGGATGGACGCGCGCCTTGCGCACCTCCTAGAAGCCAAAAACTCCATCCTGGCCCGCTGGAGAACGCACAGACTCCATCGCCGACTGCGCAAGAAAATTGCGGAGCTCAATCGTGCAATCGAAGCTCATTCAATCGAACTGTCCAAACAACAATGGAACGAAGTGTGTTCCTCGGTTGATGGGCAGATGAGAACCGGGGGAAAATGGAACCTCCTCAAGCACTTACTCGACGATTCGCAAAGCAAAAGCAATCAAAGACTAGCCATTGATCGCATAGTTCACAATCAAAAGGCGGCGGGCGTATTTGAACACGTCCTCCTGCAAGAGTTGGCCGAAAAGTATCTCCCGCTGGGCCCCTCCTGTGACGGGGATTATCCTCGTTACCGGGGGGGCGCAGTGGGGAGCTCGACGCC
>NC_051158.1:161134383-161158071 GCF_013339745.2 Dermacentor silvarum | reverse complement strand
GCGAGTACATATGCATAACTGTAGCAATAATAAAGAAAACTTCCGTGCTTGCGGCTGCCTGACTGCTTTCGAGCGCTTGCTGGTGCTCGGTTAGGAGCCGCTGGCACCACCTGGTAGCGTTAACATCAAGTGCCTCACGCGCTGCCCGCCGCTCTTTCCACTACCCAAGTATTCTAGTACACTCTAACGACGCTTTTGACGCCCGTAATTCGGCGTGTCGATGTCGAATAAATTATACGCTGCACAGTCAGGAGCCCACGTTTTTGACGCTGGTAATTCGGCGTGTAGTTAATCAGTGTCCAAACCATTCGAAAATATGCCGCTTCCGTTACAAAGCCCCCCCACTTTCAGAATATTATCACATAATATTCACTTACACGAGTGGCATTTTCGAAAACAAGAAAAAGAAGGCGGTTCCATGTGTACATAACATTATACATCAAATAACATCGTGTACTATACGAAAAAACAAATAAACGGAGCACTACACGTCCAGGCACACAACACAAAAATTCTCCAACCTCACTGCCGAATGACCCTATATTCTGCCCAAATAATCGGCCCCCACGTTCTCGCTTCCTTTAATGTGGATGACCGCGAACTGATATTCCTGAAGCAGTAAGCTCCATCGTAGTACCCGGCCGTTCAGTTGTTTCGCATACCTGATGTAGCTGAGCGGTTGGTGGCCGGTTTGGACGAAAAAGTGAACACCATACAGGAACATGGAGAATTTCTGGACCCCCCAGACCAACGCCAGACATTCGCGTTCCACTGTGCTGTAGGCGGCCTCCCGAGGCAGTAGCTTTCGGCTGGCATAAGCTACGGGGTGGAGCTCGCCCTCATAGGTTTGCATGAGCACCGCTCCCAGGCTCGTGTCCGCTGCGTCTGTCCGGAGCACGAAGGGCTGCTGTAAATCCGGAAGTCGCAATATTGGGTCCTTGGAGACTTGGTGTTTCAGTTCTTGAAATGCTTCTTCGCATGCTGGTGTCCACTTGACTGAGTTGCTTTTAACACGAAAGTGTTTTATGCCGGGGTCCACCAAGACTTCACTGACGTATTTCCATCACGGAAATACGTCATAGAACATAATACAAAGAAAGAAACCAGAAGAAAAAGTTCCACGAACATGCAAAATTTCGAAATCGAACCCACGACCTCTCGGTCCACGACGATAGATCGCCGAGCGTTTAACCCATTGCGCCACAAACGCATTTGCAGAGAGCTACACAGACGCGCCTTATATATCTAACACTCCTCCGTGTACCCGCGCTCTTGCTCGGGGCGGTGCCGCCGCCTGCGAGCAGAAAAGAGAAGTACTGCATTATGACAATAACGCGCACCGACAGTGAACGCTTCGGTGGTCTCAGCACTACGACGCCTCGATGCCAGCATTCGAAGGGACGATGGCATCAAGAAGCACTACCAACGCCACCTAGGTGGCGTTCACCGTACTCAGCACAGCGGAGCGTGGCCTCCGCAATTAGCTCTGAAAATGTTTCTGAAGTTGATCGCGGAGGCTGCAATTACGACGCGCTGTACGCGCTGATTTGACTCGGTGACGATTCAGTTACGTGCTTTGTCTTGCGCGTTGTATTAGTGTGTCAGTTACGTGCTTCGTCTTTCGCAGTTGTGCTAGCGTGTGCAGCGTAGTGCAGCTTCCATATGCACGACGGTTGCTCATGGTCATCGACGTTGGTAGTCGTGATGGAGGAGACGTGCCACCAGGCGTCAGCGTGGGTGCATCAACGCCTAAGGGCGCTTTAGCCACAAAACACCAATAGACATTATATATCAATGTGCAATAAACATTACACTACTTCTGTGAAGACACGTTTCACTTTCGTGTTCTATACCGATTCCTATATAAGAGGGATCAACCACATTTTTTCCCTTCCGGGTTAATTCCGTGAGGGGAGCGCTGATTTTGGCGTAGCTCGGGATAAATTCCCGGTAGTATCCGGTCAAACCAAGGAAGGAGCGTACCTGCCGCTTCGTTGACAGGGCGTGGCGCAGCTTCGATCTTGTCCAGCGTCTTCCCCAAAGGTTGCAATATGCCTCGTCCAACTCGATGACCCAGGAAGTCTGTCTCCTCCATGCCAAACTCGCACTTACTGGGGCGTACTGTTACCCAGCCGCCTCGATGCGCTGGAAAAGCAGCTCCAGGGAGTTCAGATGATCTTCCCATATTTCGGTGGCCACCAGGACATCGTCATAGTAGTGTTCCACACCCGGTACACCGTTCGCAACTTTGCGCATCAATTTCGCAAACACAGCAGGGGCTGTCTTTATTCCGAAGGGCATAAAGCGGAATTGATACGGTCCAGATGTCGTCGAGAAGGCCGTCTTTGCCCTGGATTCCGCCGATAATGGGATTTGCCAGTAGCCCTTCACAAAGTCTAGTTTGGAGAAATACCTCTTGTCTCCGACTGTCGCGAAGACCGCGTCGGCCCGAGTCATGGGTTCGGCGTCGGCCACCAGAACATTGTTCAGGCGCCGAAAATCAATGCACAGCTGGTTCGTACCATCCGGCTTCTTCACCAAAATTACCGGCGAATTGTAGGGGGACTCCGATCTCTCGACAATTCCGAGCCTCTCCATTCCTCGCACCTCCCTTTCTACGCTTTCGCGCGTCGCAAAGGGGAGGGGGTACTGCTTCACGTGGACGGGGTTGTTTGGGGTTAGTTGCAGATTGCAGTAAACCCAGTCGGTTTTGCCCGCGACGTCAGAAAAGATAGGTGCGTGTTTTCTAACAACACTTTGGACCTGTCTGGTCTGTTCTGCATTTAGTTTGTCTGAGAGTTTGACGTCCTTCTCCCCTTCTGATTTCCGTAGTTCGGGGGTAGGAATACTCCCATCGTCGCCCGACTCCAGAACATCGAATGTCGCATTGCACACGTTGGCTGGACGGCAGTCTCTCTCCTCGTACTTTTTTAGCAAGTTGGCGTGGAATATTTTCCTCCCGACGGCCGTATCGATGATATAGTCGGCCTCCCCTCTCTTCTCCCTGACCTCAAAACGACCCTTCCACTGCAGGAGCAGCTTGTTGTTGTCGGTAGGGAGCAAGATCAATACCCTGTCTCCAGGGTGAAACTGTCCTTCCTTTGCCTTGCGGTTGTAAAGTTTCACGTATCGTGCCCCTGCCTTCTCCACCTCCTCGTGTGCCATCCGGCAAGTTTCCTCCAGTCGGTTCCGAAGGTCGAAGACATGCTGATAGGTCGTCTTTGCTTCATCGCTGAGTTCGGTATTCGTCCACAGTTCCTTCAAGATCACCAAGGGGCCTCTCATATGTCGGCCGTATAATAATTCAAAAGGCGAAAAGCCCATACTGGCCTGGGGGACTTCCCTGTAGGCGAAAAGGAGAGGTGCCAGATAGCGGTCTCAATCTCTCGGCTTTTCTGCGCACATGCGCTTCAACATCAACTTCAAAGTTCCGTTGAACTTTTCCACCATGCCATTGGCCATGGGATGGTACGGGGTGGTGTGGAGCTGGCGCACGGAAAGAAGCCGAGCTACTGCCTTCATTAGGTCTGACGTGAAATTCGTGCCTCGATCACTCAGCACTTCGTTGGGGACGCCAAATCGGGAGAACATCTCGACCAAGGCCTCGGCCACTCGTTCTGTCTCTATGCTGGGTATAACGCCACGGCGTCCGGATAGTGGGTTGCATAATCTATCAGGGTTAGAATGTACCTGTTTCCGTGTTTTGAGGGTGGTTGTATAGGACCAACTATGTCGATAGCCACCCGCTTGAACGGGGTTTCAATTACGGGGGTCCTTCCAAGTGGGACGCGTGGCACTTTGCCCTTAGGAACCGTGCGCTGGCAAATATCGCAAGAAGCGACAAACCTTTTCACATCGACCGTGATGCCCGGCCAATAGAATTCCTCAGCAATCCGATCCTTCGTCTTCTGGGTGCCCAAGTGGCCGGCCATTATACCGTCATGTGTCGTTTTTAACACCGCGTCTCGGTGGCACTTAGGCACGACGAGCTGACGCACTGACCGTCCGTTCTTCTCCGTGTAGCACCGATAAAGCAGCCCGTCTCTCTGTGTGAATTCAACGCTTCCCTTCTCATTTGAGCATGTCTGCTTCTGGTTGATCCTTGTGAAACACTGCTTGAGCGTCTCATCATTTCTCTGCTCGTTCCCGTACCCGTCCTCGCCTGGTAACTCTGCCGTGGCCCCGGGGACCTGGAGTTGGGAAAACCCTTTCGACTGTGCCTGCGCCTGGGCGCGGGTGATAGCTGCGGCCACGGGTTCTTGTTTGGTCTTGGCCCCACCGGCGGATTCTTCGGTCTCGTCTTTCGGATCCTCCGAAGATCTTGCGCCTTCTATATTTCCCACAATTAGGTCATATAACGGTTCTCGCATACAAAGCGCTGTAAGGAGGCCAGTAAAGTACGGGGTGTCGACTTGGATTCGCGCCTCGGGTAGCATCTTGGCACTTCCGTCAACCAAGTAGACGAGGCTGCTGGCACCCGTTAGCTGTTCCTCGTTCACTAGGTCACTCCTTATGATCACCGTGTTGCACCCTGTGTCTCGCAACACTGATATGTCTTTCCCTCCGAGGGTCCCCGAAACCACCGGAAGGGCCCTGGCGAGAAATTTTGGTTGCGTCGCCATTATCGCGTTGACGACGGGAACCTTATCCCCATTTCTCAGCTCGAGATATCCGTCGCGTATATGATCCTGGTGAGCCACTTCGGTGGGGGCGTAAACGCACGATGCCTGGAGTCTATTAGAGCCCTCTCGGCAGTTGTATGAACGGTGACCCTCTCCGCCACACGTGTAACAGACGATGGCCGCGTTGGCCGCGGGCTTGTAGCGGCATAGTTGGGGTGGATGGTTTCCGCGATTGCAAAGGTAACACCGCGATATCGGCGGGTGACCGGTACCCTTCTTTGCAGTTTTCTGTCTCTCAGCAACGTCGGGACCATCTTTCTTTGTTTTCCAAAGGTTTGCTCCACCCTGAGCTTCCAAGAACTGGTCTGCCAGCTCTACCATATCCTCTAAAGATTCTCATTTCCTCTCCTTTAAGTAAAGCGACAAATTCGGACCGCAACCATGCAAAAATAGCTCTTTGATCAGCAGTGCGCGAAGGAAAGTGAACTCGGTATTGGTTTTGGACAGTTCGACCCATCTATCGAAATAATGGCTTAGCCGAGCCACATATTCTGTTGCTGTTTCACTCCCCACAGGCTTCTCGTTATTGAACTTGTCGCGAAACCCGTCTGCTGTGAAGCGAAAACGCTTCATGAGAGCGGTCTTCACTTTTGTGTAATCTGCTGCATCGCTCGGCGGTAATCTTCCGTAAACGCTAAGCGCTTCTCCGCTTAAACAAGTCGAAAGCGCGGTCGACCACTGGCTTTCGGGCCACTTCTGACCTTTGGCGATACTCTCAAACCGCCGGATAAATGCGTCCAAATCGTCCCTTCTTTCGTCGAAGGAGACGAGAAGCCTGCTAGTATTTATCCGTGAACTGTTCTCCTCCTGTACTTCCAGGTACTCGTTGCTAGCCCTGCTCTCGTTGCCACTTTGATGAAGCTGAATCCTTAATTGTAACAACTGTATTTCGCGCTCGTCGGCTTCCTTCGCCGCCACTCGCTCTTTCTCTTTTTCCTTTCGCTCTTCCTCCTTTTCCTCTCGGGCCAACGCCCGCTCTTCTCGAGCCTGCCCCTGCTCAACCCATGTCTTCAGCTCGGCGCCCTCTAGGCCCAACTGTTTGCCTTGTTCTATCCACTTTTGGAACTCCATTTCCTCCAAAATGCGGCTACACTACCAAAAACCGAGCACTCGCTATTCGCATGCACGTGCGTTCGACACTGCACAAGAATGTGTCAGTAGCACTACTCGATCAATATCCATGATTATCGTTCTCTGTTCACCGTGCTGCTTTTTGTACGGAACGTCCTGTTCGCGGACGCCAGTTTATGCCACAGCTGTCTCCGATTCGTCGTCGTTGCGAAGTCGATCGACGGGGTAGACAAGCTGGTTGGTCGTTCCGTATGCAAGCGAGCACAGTGAAAAGAGCCTGAGTCGGGAGTAAACAAAAAAAAACAAGATATTTATCGGCTGATAAATATACACAAATCAATAAAATAAAAAAACACAAGACACACTAACACACCTGAACTTAATATATCACAATGATGAAGACAATAAATACGAACAATTAACAGTAGATATAAAAATGAAACAGTGCGAGGATCAAATACACAAGAATACACTAAACACTAAAGCAAAGTTCAATAGAAGCCAAAGTTCAAAAGAAAACAAATGGTGTCATACGCTTGGCCGGGCAGCAGCAGCAAGTCCATAGACCGTGAAGTCGGTGCACAGAACTTTCCCGAAGAAGGCTGGCGGTCCGATCTTGTCGAGGTTGATGCGAATTGCTGGGCTGGGTTTCCCGGGAGTCTAGATCCGACGACTTCCCTCAAGCAGGTTGAGCTAACTGGAGGCGGACTACCGAGGACTTCGTTGCAGACGCTGGTTTGACGTCTCGTACGTCAACTAGTTACTTGGAGTTCCGACGCGGCTAGGCGGCCCAGGCGATACTGGACGGCGCTAGCTCCTTGACTACTTCTCCGCAGATTACAGGATCAGCTTCTAGACTAATCAGCAGGGCCCAAAACCTGCGCTTAAATAGCGTCTCCTTTCCCTAGTTCCCTATGTAGGGAAACTGCCGCTATGTAGAGTTCTCCGAATTCAGAGCTATTTGCTCCCAACAATTTTGGCCGCGGCCCTTTCACCATGGACGAAGAACCGCATATTCTCCTCTCTCCCAATGTCAAGGGCCAAGTTGGAACCCGGCATACCACGCAGACGTACACGCACACTTCTGGGTCCGTAATCGGCGTGTCGCGTCTGGAATCAAGATGGCAGCCCGAGCGGCCACGACGCTTTTGACGCCCGCAATTCGGCGTGTCGATGTCGAATAAATTATACGCTGCACAGTCAGGAGCCCACATTTTTGACGCTCGTAATTCGGCGTGTAGTTAATCAGCGTCCAAACCATTCGAAAGTATGCCGCTCCGTGACACCGTCGCTACTGAACAACAAGAGCAAGTAGAGGGCACTGTAGCCAAGCCGAACCGTGAGTAAGAGAGCCCACCTGATCCGGGAGCGGCCTCCATCCCCCCTGAACAGGAAGACATGGACACCCATACCGGGCTCGGTAACTTGCAGGCGGGGAAACGCCCACGCGACCAGACCAATAGCCTGGCTATGATGCAGGACAGCAGCAGCGGAGACGAGCCACCGCCCAAAACGCCAGGTATGAGGAGACCAACCTTGAAGCTGCGGCCGAACATTACGGCCGATGCACGGCAGGCGGGTAAACCGCCCCCGTAGTTCTGTACTGTGTTTAGCTTGAGGCGGGTTGGGGGGTTGGTGAGTGCAATGGCCGTCACCCTGAGCGCTATTCTTTTGGATATGTGTCAGGAACGAGGGCCCAAGTTGCATGTGAGTGTTGCTTTCGAGAGGTCGGGTTGTGTTCCCTTTTGTGGCATTCGACGCGGTTATCGGCACGTCATTATGAACACTCGTCCTTGCGTAACTGTGATGGGCACCATTCTACCATGTAGTCATGGCAGCTAATATCGAAGGAGCACTACGTGTAGCCACGTTAAATGTACGAGGGCTCGGTGCAAGAAGGCGGCAATGTCAGCTAAGTCGCCTACTCTTAGATAATGACTTGCATCTTCTGGGAATCCAAGAAACGTAAATAGAGAGCCAAGAACTAACCGACAGAATGGCGTCCAATTTTCGTGCGCACTTTGACGCGTTTGTTTCTCACGCTGTTGGTGGATCAGGTGGTTGCACTGTATTCATTCGAATAAACTTTGGCCTTTGTGTGCAGGCAGTGTTTTCGTGTGAAAGTGGGCGCCTTTTAGTGGCTGATTTTTGTTTTTGCGATAAGGATTTCCTTGTCATTTGTGTCTACGCATCCGAATCTTAAAACAGACCGGCGATCCTTCTTTGAGCGTCTTGAAGAGTACGTAAACTGTGACAAGGTGGTAATACTGCTGGGCGATTTTAACTGTGTATGCACTGCTGACGACCGCGCAAAATTTTCACACGTACGCGATAAGAGTGCTGAATTGCTAAATTCAGTGGTTCACGATTACGACTTGGAAGATATCGGTAGTGTCTTCGCGAGTGGTACTCACCCGCAGTTTACCCACTTCCAGCGTGATAGCCACGCTCGGCTAGATAGATTATATGTGTCAGCCGAATTGGTGCCCTTGTGTAGTGAATATGATGTGCAACCCATTGTATATAGCGATCACTGCTTGGTAACTGCCACCTTTGGAAAAAGACAGATCAAACAAACCTTTAACTGGCACCTCTGGAATGTGAACGTGCAGTTGTTGGATGACGATGGTTTCGTTGATGCTGTTGCGAAGGAACTAGAAAGCCTGATTTCAGTCGAATTAGCAAGCTTCGCCATTAAATGGGAAGAATTTAAACAGAAAGTTAAAGCAATGGCTATTGAAAGAAGCAGTGTCCTTCGGCATAACCTGAAACAGGCAGAAACGAACCTTCGCCAGCAACTGCAATTTTTCATCAGCATGGAAAGTGTCCAGCCTGGTGTGTATGTTAACGAAATAAAGGAAGTGAAAGCCGAACACGAAAGGATAGACTCTGAGAAATACAAAGCCGCCGTTGTGCGATCAAGGTCTGAGAAGCTGTGGGCGGGAGAAGCGCCAACAAAACGAGCTCTCTCAGACGAGAAAAGGTACGCATGGCGGAAGGAAATCCGCCAGCTAGCTAAAGGCAATGACATCACGTCCGACAAAAACGACATCAAACAAGGGATCGTCGATCACTTCAAAGCCTTCTTAGGTCAACCACGCGAACCTAAAGATGGCTACCAGACGGATTTCCTTTCATTGATGCCAAAGCTCGATGAAGAAGTTAAGGCATGGCTAGAACATCCCATTACCCTGAATGAGATAGAGTGCGCAATAGACGAGTTGGCGCCCGGTAAAGCACCTGGGCCTGATGGCTTAGGGGCTACTTTCTATAAAACGTTTAAGTCAGCGCTGGCTCATGTCCTCCATCTAGTTATCAGCGAAGCGTATGACCGAAAAAGATTGCCCTTGTCTTTCACAACCTCGCATATCGTGCTAATCCCGAAGAGTGATGACGAAAAGAAACGTTTGTTGCCAGGCTCATATCGCCCGATAACTCTAGCCAACGTTGGCTATAAAATATTCACGAAAGTTCTAGCGAAACGACTGCAAAGTGTCATTAAAACATTGGTAGGGCCTCACCAGACTTGTGGCATTAAAGGCCGCAGTATTACAACAAATTTACACGTGGTTCGAAGTGTGCAAGAGTGTTGCGACGCGATTCGCGATTACGTCGCGATGATGCAGATAGATTTGGCAAAAGCCTTCGACCTCGTTTCGCACAAGGTTCTACTATGCATACTTGAACATACGAACGTTGGCAGTGTCATAACGGAAGGCGTCACGATGGCGTACAAAGACTGCTCAACGCGAATCATTGTTAATGGGGAGCTCACCGATAGCTTTCGTGTGCTCTCGTCGGTGCGTCAAGGATGCCCGCTTTCGCCCCTTCTGTTTGCTGCTTATCTCGAGCCACTCTGTTTGGCCATTAAAAACAACGAACGCATAGCAGGCTATCGACTACAGGCAGCACACGTTAAAATATTGACGTATGCCGACGACATCGTGATTTTCTGAACAGATAAAGCGAGCATTATAGAGGCAACTGCTGTAGTCGAAAAGTTTTGCACTTCAACTGGAGCCCAGATAAACTGGGATAAAAGTTATGGCTTCTGGCATGGGGGGGGGGGGGGGGGGGGAGTTGGGAAGACAAGCTGGAGACCTTTTCTCGATTGAATTGGTTAAGGTTGCCTACACAGTACCTGGGGGTGCCTCTCCGGTGTTACCGTGAGCCTGAACCGTACTGGCTCGACCAAGTTTCGAGAGCAAAGGAAAAGGCTGACGGTTGGAGAGGCAAGCAATTGTCAATGTTTTCTAGAGCCACTGTTTGCAACCTTTTTTTAGTTTCCAAGATATGGTACGTTATGAATGAGTTGTGTGCTGCGCGGGTAAGCGTACAAAAAATTCACCGCATTTTCGCCACTTTCATTTGGGCCTCTACCTTGGATAGGACGAGTCGAACAAATTTGTTTTTCCCGGTCAAGAAAGGTGGGCTTGGTCTGGTTCACTTGTTTTTGCGACAAATTGTGTCACGCTTTTTCGTTTCTGCGGGATCAAAATGATCTTTTTCTTCGAACACTAATTCAACTACGGCTGAGTAGACTTCTTCCGGGATTTGTTGTTTCGTCGGCTCAGAACATGCCGGGAACCGTGACTGGGTACCTGCATGAAGTGGTGCTGGCGTATAGGATGTTGAATGTGCGTTTTTCGCTGCAGTATCTGTCCACCGTTTGAAAAAAAATTGTACAGAGATCTTGTGGACACGATGCTGCCTGTACCTTTGTACCGTTCGCCACACCGTGGAGGCATCGGACAGGACGTTCTAAAAAGAGTCAAGAAAATGCCAGTACGGCCATCAACTAAGTCTTTCTTTTTCAAATTACATACAAACACACTTCCCGTTAAGACCTGGCTTCATAGCAAGGGTATTTTCATCCCCTGGACAACCGACTGCTTTTTATGTAAAAAACCAGAAACAATAGAACATGTTTTCCTAGATTGCTGGGACCCGATCTTTCACTGGGACGTGCTGCAGAGAACGCTGAAGAAACAGTTACCTCTGGACCCGTATGGAATACGCTTCTTGCCAATAGATACCTCAGAGGAAGTACCGTATGACCTCATTATGGTCCTGGGCCTCCACGCGATGTGGAAAACTCGCATGCAATTTGAGCATGCAGACATCGTTGTGAAACCGGTGCGAGAACACTTCATTGCGAGTGTTGTTTACGTGAGAGACGCGTACAAAGTACTGCTTGATCCACCACAATGGATGTCTGTACTGGATGAACTGGTGTCACTGAAAAGATTTTTGTGCTGTGCTAGCCAAAGTGTGGCTGGCACGTTTTATCCTTTGTAACTCTTGAGTTTGTACGTCGAAGACGGCAATAAAGAAAGAAAAAGCCCGGCTAGCTAGCTCAGTTGTTTAGAGCGTCGTGCTAATAACGCGAAGGTCGTAGGTTCGATCCCTGCGCAGGCCACGCGTTTCTTTTTGTGCGGACTCCAGTGGCTCCCATGCTTATGGTTCTCTTTTTTTTTCTTTTTGAATGCGTAGACGGATCTCTCAGAATTCGCCGTGACCGTCCACGCGCATATAAAGTGACTCATCGTTGTCGTTTAGTTGAGGCAGCCGTTGTCCTCGCCCGGCCTGCTAGCTCAGGGGTATTCCACTTCCGGCCGCGAAAGCGTACGGACGTGTTTTTCATGTGCTCCAACGGGGCGGTGCTAGCGGCCCAGCTTAGCCGCGGAAACAGGGACATGGAAGACAACCAGGACTACCAAGTGTTGCTGCCTCATCTGCCAAAAGGTCGGATTGTTTTGAAAACGCTTTTTTTTTTTGCACAATGACCCACGAGCAAGGCCGTACAGGGTTGAAGACTACCGGGATGCCCTTGGTCGTTTGGAATTGCTGCCTGAGGTTGATGCCTTAGGAGCATTTCAAATGAATCATGTGTGGGCTGTTACGTTCAAGAGTCATGAAAGTATGAAGAAGTTGTTGACGACTGGGAATATTACTGTGAAAGGCAGAAAGTGTCTGGTAGGAGACCCGAATAACCAAGATGTCCGAGTGAAAATCCACTGGGTCCTTCCTAATGTAAAGAACGACGACATTCGTATGGCTTTCGAGTCATACGGCGAGGTGATGGAAGCGACAAATGAGCGCTGGCGTATCCTCGGAATTTCGGAAAAGGCTACGACAACGCGCGTGCTGAACCTCAGGCTAAAGGCCGGAGTCACAATTGAAGACATCCCTTATCAAGTGCGTGTCGCCGGTGAGCCTGCCGTCGTAGTTATTCCAGGCAAGGCGCCACTCTGCTTGCGCTGCCAAGGAAAAGGGCATATCCGCCGCGACTGCCGAATCCCCCGATGTTCACGGTGCCGCCGGTTCGGCCATGACGAAACCCAGTGCGTACCCACGTACGCGAACATATCGGGCCCCAGAAAGGACGCTGACGTATCAGACAACATCATGGACGAGGCTGAAGCTGTAGAAGTAGCAGCGACGGTGACGGTGAAACAAAAAGCGGTGGAAACGCCCCCGGCAGTGATACATCAACGTGAGTCAACAACTAATGAAAGGAAAGAGCTGGAATAAAATACGACAGGACCAAATAGTGAAGACGTGCACAACGAAATGGCCGAAAAGTGTTTACTGCAGAGGAAACCGTCAAGTGAACCTCAGGATACACCGCCAAATGAAACGTCGACAGTGCAGTGTGAAACGATGGATGGCGTTGTAGAGGCGTCGACAAAGCGTATGCACAGCGACAGTGTTGGTGAACCAGACCATCTCGATGATGCAGATGACGGGGGGCCGCCAATGAAAACGGCTTTGACGCGACGAACACCGTTGAAGCCGAAACCGAACATTCTTTCTGGTAGACGCCCGCTGGAGAAACCGCCGGAATAAAGGCGGGGTCTCGCTACCCCTTGCTAAGTAAGCAACATGGGACCGCCAAAGCGACAACGCATGGACGATGCTGTCCCGTCCAGTCACCGAACTTCGGTTGACGAGGCAGGCAACAGACAGCGAGTTCATCCCGACCAACCACGGCCGCAACTCAGTGAAGGCTCTAATGCACCCTTGCTTCCTGAGGTAAACACTGCGCGATCCATCAGCTCTTCGCAACTTAAAGACGAAAGGCTCGGTCTTGCCTTACGTGTTGCCACAGTAAATGTACGAGTATTGGCGACCAAGAGACGACAAAATCAACTTAACCGACTTTTTCTGGAAAATAACTTATACATAGTAGCCGTGCAAGAAACAAAGATTGAAAGTGAGGAGCAGACGGATCGCATGGTGGAAACTTTTCGAAGGCATTTTAATGTTTGTGTTAGCCACGCAGTAGGCACATCCGGCGGTTGTGCAATTTACATAAGGAATAACGTAGGCATCGAAGGCGAAAAAGTTGTTGCGTCGGAGGCGGGACGATTGCTTGTTCTTGACTTTTCGTATTGTGCAAGGGAATGGCTTGCTATCTGTATATACGCACCAAACACCGATTATGAGCGCGTTGTGTTGTTTGAAGAGTTAGAAAAATTTTTGAAATGCGAAAAATGTTTAATTATGTTTGGCGACTTTAATTGTGTGTGTTTCGCTGAAGATCGAGCCAAAAACACCCCTCTACGAGATAAAAGTTCACGGTTGCTTGTTTCACTGCTTCAGGAATATTATTTAGAGGATCTTGGATATTTATTGTTAAAAGGAAGCCGCCGTACCTACACCCATTATCAGCGCGGAAGCTGTGCTAGGCTGGATAGGATATATGTTACAGTCGACCTTGCCAGAGATTGTGACCACTATGAAGTGAAACATGTGTCATTTAGCGACCATAGCCTTGTATTGGCTACACTAGGAACCAACTTGAGAAAAAGCCGTTTTAATTGGGCTTTATGGAAATTCAATGTGAAACTTTTACATGACGAAAAATTTATGGAGTGTGTAACAAGAAGAATTGAACAAATGGCATCCACGGTATCACATGGTTGGGCAGCTGAGTGGGAAAACTTTAAGAGCGCAGTCAAGATGAGTGCGATTGAAAGGGGAAGCATTAATAGCCAAATGCAAAAGAGTAATGAAAAGGAACTCCAGTGCCAACTCGATTTTCTTATGTGCATGGAAAGCAGCAATCCCGGCATGTACATAAAAGCAATCGGTGAAGTAAAAAACAAACTACAAGTAATTGCAACGGAAAAGTACAGGGCCGCAGTGATAAGGGCGCGAGCTGAGAAGATGTGGCTTGGTGAAACGCCCAACAAGCGAGCGATGTCCGATGAAGGAAAATATGCGGCTCAAAATGAAATACGACAGATCCTCTATTGCAACGAAGTGACATCAGACAGGAGTAAAATTGAGCAAGCATTTGTTGAGCAGTACAGCGAATTATTTGCGAATAACAAGGGCGGGAAAACTGGGCTAAGAACCGAGGTTATTAACTTAATACCCAGGACTGATGAACAAGTTAAGACGCGATTAGAACAGCCAATGAGTATAGATGAAGTGAGAAGTGCCATTAAAGAATTGGCTCCAGGAAAAACACCCGGACCAGATGGAATAGGCGCAGCTTTTTACAAAATGTTCATCGAGGAAATCAGCCCCATTTTGCATAAGGTAATTCAAAACGCTTATGAGGAAAAATTGTTACCGCCTGCCTTTCGCGCTGCTCATATGGTTTTAATACCTAAAACGGATGATCCTGCGAAACTTTTATCAGTAGGGGCCTATCGCCCAATAACTCTTACAAATGTAGTCTATAAAATCTACACAAAAATTTTGGCTAAACGTCTGCAAAGCGTTATTATGCTTCTCGTTGGACCGCACCAGACATGTGGAATAAAAGGGCGTTCGATATGTACAAATGTGCATGTAGCCCGCAGTGTTCTAGAATGCTGTGATGCTATATCAGGACGAGTTGCAATGTTACAACTTGATCTCGCTAAGGCTTTTGACCGTGTCACACACGATGTTCTTTTTTCTGTGTTTCAGCATGCCAATGTTGGCAAAGTGTTATCAGAAGGTTTAAAGATGGCGTATAGTGATTGTACGGTGCGCATTATAGTTAACAAGAACCTCACCCAGAATATGGAAGTCCGGTCATCTATAAAACAAGGATGTGCGTTGTCATCACTGCTCTTCGCTCTTTACCTTGAACCCTTCTGCCTTAGTCTGATTAATAATGAAAAGGTACATGGTTTCAGGCTTCAGACGCATCACGTGAAAATCCTTGCCTACGCTGATGACGTAGGTGTTTTTTGCACTGACCGCAAAAGCACAGAAGAAGCCATTAGCGTCACCAAAGATTTTTGTAAACAGACAGGCTGCGCGATCAACTGGGAGAAAAGTATCGGTTTCTGGCACGGAACATGGGACGTTAAACGAGAAAAATTTGCGAGCCTTACGTGGGCAAGAAGTCCGTCTACGTATTTAGGCGTTCCTCTTGAGCATTATAACCAAACAGCAGATTATACTGGGATGACCTGACGCCAAGGGTGAAGGAGAAAGTTGGAGGATAGCAAGGCCGTGAATTATCGATGTTTGCTCGGGCCAGTGCGTGCAATGTGTTTTTGATTGTCAAAGTGTGGTATGTGCTGCAATTTTTATCAATGTCACGCGTCCATGTGCAAAAACTGCGCCGAATATTTGCGGTGTTCATTTGGGGCTCCAGTTGGGAGAGAGTTAGCCGAACTAATCTATTTCGCTCAGCGAAAGACGGAGGCCTGGGCCTTTCGCATCTGTACATCCGGCAGATTCTGTCGCGTTTTATGTTCATGCGGGACCAGAGAGACCCGTTTTAGAGAGAAATGATGCAAATGCGCTTGAAAAATGTATTGCCTGAATTTGTTGTGTCTAGTGCGACTACATTTGATTGTGGCGTAAAAGGTTACTTCAGAGAAGTAGTGGCGACATTTAGGATACTTAAAACACGCTTCTCTTTCGAGTACCTAAGCCTTGTACCGAGAAAGAAGCTGTATAAATATTTAATTGATGTGATGATGCCAGTCCCATTATACAGATCCCTAAACAATGGAGGCCCAGGGCAGGATGTTTTAAATAGAGTTGGAAGAATGACTGTTATTGGAGCTGTTAAAACGTTCTTTTTCAAATTACACACAAACACACTTCCGGTAAAAACATGGCTAGATGAGAAAGGAATGTTTGCACTTTGGACGACCAACTGCCGCTTGGGTAAGAAACCCGAAACCATCGAGCACACGCTTATTGATTGGTGGGATCCAGTATTTTTTGGGGATGTGTTGCAATGAACCCTGAAGAAAGAGTTACCGATAACACCATATTGAATTCGATACCTTTCAGTACAGAATGAAAATAACGTTCCTTATGACATGATTATGATACTGGGCCTTCATAGCCTTTGGGTCACAAGAATGGCGGTTAGGCACGCCGACCCCAAAATAAAGTCAAGCAGGGAAAACTTTATAGAGAACGTAACCTACATGCGCGAGGTATATAGCTCTTTAGCCGAGCCTCCAGGTTGGCTTTCGGTACTTGATGACTTGGCAAAAATGAAGAAATTTTAGTCTACCACACTGGTCAAGCAGACCAAAGTGGTTTTTATCTATGTACTTGCTTTCTATTTGAATAAAAGTTCAAACAAAAAAAAGGCCTGCTAGCTCAGTCGGTTAGAGCGTCGTGCTAATAACGCGAAGGTCGTAGGTTCGATCCCTGCGCAGGCCACGCCTTTCTTTTTGTGCGCGCTCCAATGGCTCCCATGCTTATCTTTTTTTTTTTTTCCTTTTTGAATGCATAGACCGATCTCTCATATTTCGCCGTGACCGTCCACGCGCACCTAAAGTGACTCATCGTTGTCGTTTAATTGAGGCAGCCGTTGTCCTCGCCCGGCCGCATATTTAGAATATGCAGTAGGTACAACGCATGGCAACCGCAGAGCCACGCTATTGGCTTACGCGCTTGCGGGACGCTGTGATGTCAACCCTAGCAACGGCGCCAAGAGACTACTCTCGTTCCCGGTGCTTTATCGCCGCGGCTCCCTTCTTCCACAACGCCGCGGCTGGCTTGCGTTCGGACTGATCGGACTGTTTTTCTCCAAGTGTTTTGTTTTTAACCGCTGTACGCACGTGTTCTGCGTCTAGTGTCGCCCCGGGACTTTTTTTTTTCCTCCAGCTGTGCGCTCGTGGATGTTCGGACGGTTTTTTTTTTCTTTTCCTTTTTTTTCTTTTTTTTTTTTCTTTACGGCTGTACGCACGTGTTCTGCATCACCAGCGCCCTTCGTCTCTTGTTGTGGGTCGTGGCTGGCCCACAGAAATAGATGACGCCTACCCCGAAACTGGCGAAACCGCGTGGATACGCGCTTCGACGCCCCACGCCCTCGCGTTTCCTAGAGCGCGACTTTGCGTGTCCCAACCACCGAAGTGCCCTCGCTGCCCTGCCGACTGATATAATCGGGACCTACACGCGTGCGGGAGCTTACGCTGCGAGGATCGCTGCGTGAAATCCATGCCCACAAGATCGGAACCTGTGAGATAGATGTGCCAATTGCTTCACCTTACAACGAACTCTCTCGGGTTTTATTGTGTTTTTCTGGCTTTCTCCATGTCCCGATACTCTTTATGTAAGGTACTTTGGAGTTCCAGTCGCACAATGTAAGTTTTATGACGTAATTGGTGTGCATGGTAAATATACCTTTAAAAAGTGCTATGCAAAATGCAATTTTCTACAACGAAAATGACATCGCAACAGCCACTACCACATACAAGAATATATTCAGTGTTCATTCTGTTGCCGCTGCCTGCTGTGCTAAAAACTTGTGGGCTCCCAGTCAACTTCGAGAATAACTATGAAATTCCATTCTGTGTTTATTCAAAAATAAGATTGGCCAACTTTTTTAATTTGTCTTGAGTGTCATTTTTTAATGTGAATAACATTTTTGATGTGAAATGTGCAGTATGATCTTAACTTGGTCCACATTGTGCTGTGACATTGTTGGTTATGAATGTCACTATGCACTGTTTAGGTAATGCATGTTCTGCGAGTAATCTGCAGTGACATAATGCTTCACAATTGTTGTTCTTTACTTGAGTTTAGCCCACCGCCACAGCAAGCGACATATGAGGTATGCTAATTGTGGTCTGATAACCCATCACAGACATCTGTTGGGTATTTATAAGTGTGCAACAAAAAAATTTTGGATTCAATAAATTGAATTTTAAAAGAACCAGCCATTAGTACATGTGGAAAAAAAAGTATGTTGAAGATTATGTGCCTAAGTTGCATCGAGCATAATAACCAGCGATTCCTTCTGGATGGTCCAAGTTTCATTGAAAGCTAGTCTATATTGCCACACAAGTTTTGTTCACTTCGACCTGAGACGCCTTATCACATTTCTGTTCCCGCACTCAGTGTGTACACGGTAGTATATTGTTAACGCAACTTGTATGTCACAGGCACTTGTAGAGAAACGGGCCTGTCATATCACACTGTGTACATGTGAAACAATCACAGCAGCAGCTTCTTGATTTGGCACTGTTATTTTATTTATTTATAAAAATATTTAAGGCCGTAGGGCCCAAGCAGAGGGTTGATTCAAATAAGGCACAATACAATAACAAACAGTCAAAAGAGTACAGAAATAAAAGTAAATGGTTAAATGTATCACATTCATTACTGCAATAATGCTCTAATCTAGAGTTGACCATGATGCTACTATAAATAGGGGCCACATGTCAAGCACAGCATTTGATTCAATCACTAATGAGTGTACTTGTGCCGTCACTGTTGCCACCAAAGTATGCTTTACTTCAAATGACATAGGTTCGCCCAAATAATTTGTTGTTGGGCTACGAACTGTCTTGCTCTCTGCCTCATCATCTGCACATCACAGCTATTTGACAGTATCTGGAAAGTTGAAATCCCTGGCAGGGGGGGGGGGGGGGTTACAATCCCTTGATGAATTGGGCAAATGATTCTTTAATTTTTGTAAATTGTCGGGTTTAGCATTAGGAGGCCCGTAGGTTCCAGCTATAATGATTGAACTACATGATTAAATCAAGCTTACAGAATAAACTGTCATGATTGGTGTTACCAGCCAAGTTTGGCCATTTCAATCTCTCAAGCATGGTCCATAGATCGCATGGTGATTGTGTCTACAAAATGTTACGCACATGCACAACGAGGAAACAGTAGAAAATTCGAATGAAGCACACGCTACTTTTTCTTCAGCCTTGATCGGCGAACGACTCAAGCCCTCGCAGCAGGTCGGGGCTTGTGTCACTATGCGTGTCATTCATTCCTCAGCCAATCACTGCGAGGCAAAGCAGCACTGAAATTTATGAGGTTACCCATCAGTGGCAAGGCTGCAGCATGCCGTGCAGTGCAAACAGCGTTCAAGTGATTTGTAGGACTCGGTATGGGGGAGGCCAGGGGAGAGTTGCAGCTCACCAACACTCGCCGAGGCACTGAAAGAGAGCCTGTGCTTGGGTGAGAGTAGTGTGCTCCTCGCACGGTTGTTTCGCATGATTGGACCATCTTGTATCTCTATTACTCCTATACCCACATTAAAACATTATTGCGGTAGAACACTCACTGGATGGCGCTTTACAGCCACCAACAGATTACAGAAATTTTCTTCCAAGCCTGCTCTGGAGCTTTTTAATAGCAGCCATTGGTATCAAAGGCAATGAAATTTTACGAAGATTTGCATGCCTCTACCTGCAGCAAGTAAATCCTTATGGTAGCAAATGTTAGTGTAACAAAGATGCAATCTGCTATTGTCACTAATTGATCAGAGTAATCGCATGTTTCAGTTGATGGTGGATCAAACGATAACTGCACACGTCCAAGCTTCTATTTGTTGCATATTCTTTGAACATTATAACTAACAAGGCAGAACTGTTTCTTCGTGAATCACATATTTTGCTCCCAAAACTTCATTTGCCGGCAGTTTTGGCTCTACTGACAATATTGCGTCAACGAACTCTGCAATTGTTTTGGTGATCTCAGATATATGAACACTCTTGTTCACGTGCAGCCTGTCATGGAAAATTTTAGCTCGTTAAATTTATTTCTTTGCTTCGCTCAGCTTTTTCCTTATGTAGTGTTACCTGAAATAGTCATGCGATATTGACACATATACTTGTTTATCTGTCTTCGGTGACCGCTTTCACCGGCTAACATTATTGCGCAGTGCAAGACACACATACAGACACCCGAGTTTAGTAACCTGAAGCATTTCTTCAGCATAGCCAGCTCCTTGTCTACCTGATAATTACAGGTGTAGCCCAATTTTCATGAAACTTTCTAATTCTATTGCATCCATTTGGCTTTGTGCACAGCCGCTGCAAACTTAGGTTCACAAATTCACTGAAAGTCCTTGTCCTTAAAAACTGCTATTGTTTCGCTCGTATCTTCTTCACTGGTATTATTTTTTTGTACATGGAGTTTAAGAAGGTACTTAAAACATGACATATACCCTGCTTTTGCACATATTCTACAGATTACTAAAAACATTGCCCTCTAATGATGCAGCTGGAATTCAGCATGAAGAATTTTGCTGTCCATCCATAATGTAGAGAGAGAGAGAGAGAGATTTTAATGAAGAGAAGGGAGGAGAGGTCGGCCTGGAGAGCGTGTCTCTAGCCTGCTACTCCTCACTGGGGTAAGGGGAAGTGGGAGATAGAGAGAGGTAGGTGACAGGTGATTATGATATCGTACAATGAGAAATCCATTATGTAAAAACTGATACTAGCTTCCTTTTTGAGTGGATTGATGGCCTAGGTACTGAAATGATCTATTTCTTAAATATTTGTAGTGAATACCCTGTACGACAGGGCTCTATGCATGCTCTGTCATGTTTCACATGCCTGGATGGTGTTCATTAGTTCTTGCTGGTTTGGTTCATTGGATGCGTAATCATACTGTTTCCATGAATAAATCTTTGTTGGGAGTCAGCATGTTTACATTACTGATTTGTGTAATTTCTCTGGCCTCTGGTACAAGAATTTGCAAGCTTCTTTATATTAATGAAATGACAGCACATATTCAAGTGTACATAAAAAATTTTGTCAACTGATGTGGCATTTGGTACTACAAATTTTTCATCATTCAGACACATGCTTAGTTGGATAGTAGAGTCATTCTTCAGTGTTACATTTTCATTGATGGTCGAAAGCAAACATTGGGATAATGAGAAGGCAGTGGCTTTATTACACCACGACACCATTATATCGCTGTTGAGTGCAGCATCGAAACTTTTGGGTGGTCTATCTAGTGGATAAATATATTTATTTATTCGTGATACCCTTAGGTACCCTGAAGTGAGGGTATTGCATAAGGGGGGGCAATAACAAAAAGATTAACGAAAGGCAAAATTTACGCAATGCAAACAGAAGCAAAAGTTTGTAAGAAAGGAAGGCAATGGCCTTCCCCAGCAAGGGGGAAAATAGTAAAAAAGCCATGTACAAGATTAGGACAATAAAGCAGACGAAGGTTGTGGAAAATGCCGAGATCAGTTTTTATGACATTATGATGTGACAAGCTCTTCCAGTTGATAATGGTATGGGGGATGAAGGATCATGCATAATTTGGTGTACTGCATGGGGTACGTTTCACTTTGAAAGGTGGATCGCGTTGTGTACAAAAAGCTGGTGATGGCTAAAAGAAATCCTCGTGTAAGGATATTGCAATAACGTTTGTGGACTAGGCAGATAAAGTTAGACAAACCTTTAAGTTAATTCTAACTGAATATTCTGAACACTATATAGAAACAAGTACTTATAGGATCAACACCTGACAGGCATGAGAGATAATGCACTCCTGGAGGTGCACGTAAAACATAGTCAAATTAAAGGTCAACATTGTAGCCTTGGGGTCACAGCCGGAGTACAGATGGTGACGTTGTGGTGACTGCTGAGCTTCTTTTTCATGCTTGCTGTCTGCAGCTTTACATTGATCATGCCCTCCTTAAGCTTGTGTCTGAAAGAGAAGCAAAGTATGTATCAGAAATGCAGAGAACATACTCAAAGGCAAATAACACTAACATAAAACAACAAAGAAATGTCATTAGGATATTGACAGCCAAGTGCGAAATACATGAAAATGTACCTTGCTTGGATTCGTGCACTTGCTGAAGAACCTTTACTGGAGAGCTCCTGTTAGCAAAATTTCAGCTTTGCATACGTTGATGTCCACTGCCAGCTTGCTTAATGCCAGGCTGCAAAGGAAGTCGTTGATTACTGAAAGAAAATAGCAGTGAGCTGAGTTAGACTCGAATAGTAAGTACTACTGGCACCTCGGGTATATCTGTCCGATTCTTCAAATATTCTACTCTACTGCAAGAATCAGTGCTAACGGCTCCCTTTGAGGATAAGTTATCCAGAGTGAGAAGTAAGCTAGATTATTGGCAGTCACTCATAGGAAATATAGTTATGTCAGCATGCACACAATAAATTTCAAGGTTTTAGGTAGGTTTGGTTTATTTCACTAAGCTACACTGCAATAGACCTATGAATTGAAGCTTCACAGGGCAGGTGGTAACTGGCTGGCGGTTCTACTCCTAAAGCATTTCTAGGATAACCAGTACTAAATTCTTTCATTCTTCGCGCGGCTGAAGTGCCGATGACTGGTCCTACAGAAGAGGACAGCGAGTATCGGGAACCTAGCGTGTACTTTTATAAATTGTTTCGTACCCTAGATTCCGCCTAACCGCTAGGCAAGCAGCAACGCCCAAGCAGACACTCACCATAATGTCCTTCCACAGACTTCAAGCAGTTGCAATCCGGAACCGCGTACGATGCAGACCGCGTCCCGCACGACTGAAAATATCTACTTCTATGCTACCGAATCCGTCACTTCAAACAAGCGACTACCGTGAGAAATCATAGCTATCATAGCGCAAAAGAGTCATGAACCAAGAAGCCGCGTGAAAAAACGACGAACCGCTAAAATTTGAACCGCGAGGGCATGAGTCAAATGGGAGCTCGATGATGCTGAGCATTAATTTGCGTTTACAATTGCTAAACAGACGTAGTACTTAAAATTACTATACATGATTAAGAATAATTATTTCTAACTTTTCTATCATGTAAGAAAAGTGTTATGATAAGGTGGGAGAAAGTTGGTTGCTTAAAATACACTTATTACGGCGCCTCTAGCGGGAGATAGTGTGCTCACTGGGAGTGGAACAGGAGTGGAAGTACTATGCTTGTTTTTTGCAGGCTTCAACACTCCGATAACCTCATGCAAAGTTTTGGAAACATTTTACAACCTATAGGTTGAGAATAAATTCATGTTGCTTTGTATAAATAATTTTGTTTTATTTAGAACTGCGTTTATGGTTGTTGCTATTAACTGCAAACGTTCTAAAATGCATTGCGGGCATTACCATCATCATCGACATCATCCATCGACAAGTGCGCGTTGCACGAAGTTTCCAGTTTAGCTTGGGAGATTACATTTATGTTGTTTTCTTTTTGTACAAAATTTAGAGTTATTTCGTGATTGAGAAAGGGCAACGTGTGTCTGCTGAGCGGTTGTTTAGAGCGAGTACAAAAATAAGCATATGTTTCTATGTGTGAGCTGGTGGCAGAGAACGGAGAGCCGAGACCAACTACGAAACGTAGCAGCAAGTTCGTGAGTTACTGTGATGAACTGACTTTAGTTCTTTTTGTGGCTAACGCAAACCGCACTTGAAGGCTACAGGGTGCGTCGACCTCGCGATGTTGTACGTGTATGTTAGACTAAACTTAGACTTATTTGCAGAGCTTATGCCAGTTCTGACCGAACAAGAAACACGTTTGGTCGAAGTGTCATTACTCATAGTCGAAGTGGTGCTTTACTTGAGCTGTAAGGGGTGTGCAAACAGCAAACGCTTTTATAAGAAATTTAATTGACATTAAAAATAAAGGTGTTAACTTATATAGCAATACAATGTTTGCGGGCTACATTACATTGCCCTGAAATATGAGGGCTAGTTGCTCACCTAACTAAACCATTATTTGTTCCAAAATTAGCTTGGGCGTTT
>NC_051158.1:161109320-161134283 GCF_013339745.2 Dermacentor silvarum | reverse complement strand
CCTCACCATAACTTTTGTCCCGACGTGGGAGCCGCCTGCGTCATCCTAAGGGTTGATCTTCAGGACCTGAATAAAGTTTATCATACCATACCATACTGACAAACATAACGTTTCCATATAAATGCAGAAAAGAAGTGGACTTATGGGGCAGCCCTGGCGCACGGAACGCTGGATTTTGATGGGGGCCCCCAATGCTTTGTTAATAATTAGTCTGCTAGAGCAATTCCGATATGCCAGAGCTACACCATCCATGATGATGCACCCGACATTAATGTGTTCTAATATGGTAAACAAAATAACATGCGCTCCACAATCAAATGCCTTCTCCAGGTCCAACTGGAGTACGGCCACACAAGCTTCCAGGGAATCGCAACACTCTAGTACGGACCGCATCTTGTGAACATTCGTAGCTATAGTGCGACCCTTAATTCCGCATGTTTGGTGTGGAGCGACTATGTCTTTAATAACTGTCTGAAGTCTAGCAGCTAGAACTTTCATTAAAACCTTGTAGTCCACATTTGTGAGTGTTATTGGTCTATATGATGTTACTTGCTTCAGCTTGTCCTCATCCTCTGACTTCGGAACCAGCACCGCGTGGGATTCACTGAAAGACGGTGGTAATACCTTACCATCGTACGCTTCGTTAAAAACTGCTGCGAGTACTTCTGACAATTCCTTTTTAAACCGCTTGTACCACGCAGCGCAAAGCACATCAGGGCCAGGCGATTTGCCGGGATTCAAGTTATCAATCGCGCGTTCCACTTCAAAATCAGTTATCGACGCTTCTCATGCAGCTTTCGTTTCATCACTCAGTTGAGGCATGCTTGCTAAAAAATTCGTTTTAAAGCGTTCCAGGTCTACCTGCCTATGTGCAAATAGATCCTCATAGTGCTGAAAGAACACATGTGCTATGCTATCGGTACCTGTAACTTCGTGACCGCCCGCTTTGGTCACGTCAATCTGATTGCGCCGTGCGTGCGCCTTTTCCAGTCTAATTGCGCCCTTTTCGTGGGTGTCTCCCCCAAAGCAAAGGACTCGGCTCTAGCACGAACAATCGCGCCGCGATAACGTTCCTCGTCATGCAGTTCAAGTTGCTGTTTGACATATTGTATATCACTTTTGAATGCTCCCGGCTCTTGGCACTCCAGTTCTGTCAACTTTTCCAAAGTTGTTCTTAGTTATTTTTCTTTCTTTTTAGAGGCGAAGCTCCTTAAGGCGGCAACCGTTCGTCCCTCGTCGTAGTAGTAGTGTGTAACCAGTCTGAGAAAAATGAGAAAAAAAATTCCGAAGTTGTGTCCGTATCGCGGAATCGAACCAGGGACCCCTCGCTTCCGAGCGCGGGGCGTTAGCCCACTACGCCACGAAGCACACATAGACACAAGCACCACGATGGCAATAAATACCCAACATTAACGAAAGGCCGCGTTTCTAGCGCGTTTCTAACGCGTTTGTGCTAGCGCGTTACGGCCCGTGTAAGAAGCTGGTGTAAGACGCTGTGGCCTCTCCGCCTTACCTTCAACGCGTTTCGAACGCGCTGCCCAAGGCGGTGGCAAGTTCAAGTCGAGGAGCGTTTATGAATACGGGGGGTATACTCTCTCAGCAGTCATGTGATGGCGTAGGCAAACGCGGTGCACGTTCCGGCATGTGTAAATGGCTGCGTAAGACGCTGTGGCCGCTCCCCCTTACTAGAGAGTACTGCACGTCTCTAACGCGTTTGTGCTAGCGTCCCCTTAAGCGGGAGATCCGATGATTCCCTCCGGAGCTTCGCCCACACATCATCATTCACCCCGTGGATATGCTGTGATTTTTTTGCTTCATAATTTAGTGTGACGGTACGATCGATGGGTTTTATTTTATTCCGTTGTTTAAACTCTTCCCATCGTTCTGAAACTTTACCCTCACCGTTCAGAAGAGATTCTGCGATGCACTCCAACACTTCTGCTATGAAACTTTCATCAGTGGTTAGTTTCAATTCATTTTCCACAGTTCCCAAGAGAAGCCACAGCCTTTTGTCTTCTTCCTATGTCACATTTAACTAGACAATGATCATTGAAGGAAATAGGACAGAGATTGTAACTGTTGCACATCGGTATTACTAGAAGCGACACGTAAATGAGATCTAAACGCGCATGGCTGTTTCCCTGAAAGTGCGTGAAACGCACATCTCGCGTCCCCATCATGTAGTCAGCCACGTCCTCCAATTCCCATTCAGTAATTATCTCGACCAAAATGTCCCGAACTTTATCGCTCTTTAGGCCTCGATTTGACCTATCTCTGGCATTGAGAACCGAATTAAAATCACCTAACAGTACCCTATGCTTATCAGAAGACATGTGCTCCTTTAACTTTGAAAAAAAAAATGCGACCGATCTTCTGGCACATTTGGCGCATAAATGCACACCACACGCCATTCAAGCCCACTCAATACAAAATCGCACGAAACTAACCGGCCGGATGAACATGAAAAAATAGCTTGCACCGCGAGACCCGATTCCTTAATAAACAATACGCAACCCGCCGACGCCCCTATGGCGTGGCTCACTATCGCGTAATACCGCGACGTAAACCGCTGCACCATGCTCCGTGTCTCCTCGACACCATCCACTTTTGTCTCTTGCACTGCTAACACGTCAAGGTCATGGTCCACCAGGAACCTGCACACTTGGCTCTGCTTTCGCTTGGCGGCCAGACCTCGAACGTTTAGCGTCGCCAATCTAAGCGTCGGGTTGGTAGCCATGGCTGTCTAGTGAAATGAGATTGGGCCCGGAGCACGGTGCACGGTGAGCGTCTAGCGCTCCGCTAGACGCCCCCAGGCCCACCCGGAGGACTGGTGCCACTAGAGAGCGGTGGTGGCTTGTTGTCAGTCTTTTTTTCCGCCGTATCAATGTTGGGACGTGGCTTGTAGCTGCTGCGCCTGCCCACAGGTGTCATCGAAGGCGGCCCGTCCTCGCTACTTCCTTGGTTCGCTGCCTTGCTGCCTGCAAGCTGTTCAAGAGGACGTTTGACAGAGGCTCCGACGTTGCTGCCCGTGGCGTCGTTCTTTTCCGACGGGTCTTCCACTGTCTGCATTGGCACACATGCATCCACTGAGTTGCTTGTTCTTTCTTCCTTAGTCTTCCCTGCTGTATCTTCTGCCCCTCCCTCGGTAGCCTTGCTATCCGCTGGTGCCACCGCCTCGACAGCCGCTGCAAGCGAACCGTCTGCCGCACTTGGGATTGCCTGGTCTCCTGCCCCTTTTGCCGCGTCCTCGGCCTCGGCCACATCCATCACCAACTGCGCGGCGTCGTCACCCTCGGCCGGCCCGGTCGCAGAAGCGTACGTGCGTATGCACTGGTATTCCGAGTGAGCAAACCTGCCACATTGCGAGCAGCGAGGGACCTTGCACTCCCGACGTACATGACCAGAGCCATGGCAGCGTAAGCGCTGCATTGGGCAGCCAGGCACGACAAGCGCCAGTTCACCTGCGACCCTGATTTGGTGTGGGAGGTCTTCTAGCTTCACGCCGCTCTTGAGCTTGAGCAACACGGAGCGGGTAGTCGTCCCCTTGTCGCTGATACCTTGTAACCGTCATCGCTCTCGGGTGACCTGAACGACCTTTCCAAAGGCCGCCAGCGCCGTTCTCACATCTTCATCTGCCACACCATGTATTAGCCAATGAAGACGCAGCCGTACCTGCTGGTCATGGGGGTCAACCACGATGCAGCGCCGCCCCTTTACCTTGACCTCCTTGACGTCCAGCAGCCGTTTCGTGGCGTCGGCGTTGTTCATGGTCACCGCCCAGACGTGGTTGATCTGGAAAGCCCCAAGGGCAAGCACCTCCGGCAGCAGTCCTGTTGGGCCGAGAGCGTCCCGAAAATCCTCAGGTCTGTAGGGTCTGGCTCGCACGTCACCGTGCAAAAACACGGTGTTCAGCACCACGCGTCCTTTTGGCAGGGGAGGCAAAATAATCTGACAGCCTTGTCGCTGATACCTTGACGTACATGACCAGAGCCATGGCAGCGTAAGCGCTGCATTGGGCAGCCAGGCACGACAAGCGCCAGTTCACCTGCGACCCTGATTTGGTGTGGGAGGTCTTCTAGCTTCACGCCGCTCTTGAGCTTGAGCAACACGGAGCGGGTAGTCGTCCCCTTGTCGCTGATACCTTGTAACCGTCATCGCTCTCGGGTGACCTGAACGACCTTTCCAATGGAGCCGCTGTCGCCGCTCCATTGGAGCCCATGACTGTGCTGACCGCTCAGCTCGGCTACCGGAAGCAGAATCAGGAGGGTGAATCTTCCTATACCTCCCATTGGTTCTTTTATAGCAGACGCTCAGTCGACGCTAGCGCCAACGCGCGCTTCAGTTAGGCCCTAGCGGATGGATGACGGTACTACGGTGGCGGAAAAAAAAGCAAAAAAGAAAGAAAAGCGGCGCGATTTTTTTTACCCTCCCCGTTCGCTATATCACTTTTTTTCTCTCTTTTTTATAATAACGTCTTTTTATAATAACGTAATCCCTCTTGACTTTTCTATGCCTCCTCGCAAGCCTCGCCTCACCCTCCCCTCATGCCATCCGCAATGCTCTTTTTTTTTATTTCTTTAGCTGTCCGCGGCGCGCTTTTCTTTTTCTTTTTTTTTTCTTTTTGTCGCGGGCGTTATCAGACGCGCCGCCGGACCGAACCGCACGCTCCGCGCTCCTCTCTTGTCCGGCCGTGCCATTCGTGCATTCGTGCTGCGTGCTTGTGCGCAGTTGATTCTTTTTGCGTTTTCATGCACGCAGTCCCATTCATTATTAGTATCAAGCAAGCATGTGCCCAAATTATATTTAAACAATAATTGCACTTACAACATTATAGTTCTTTGGATTCACTTTATTGTGTTCGTTTGCGAAAACCAGAATTGGAGCAGACAGTGCAACACACTATATAATGCACCAAAACGTGGATGGTGTTTCATGTACGCACATGTAAAAAACATTTATTGTAATTGATCGAATAGCCAATGCGCAGAATAGCTTCTCATGGCCTGCTTCTCGCTCGGTCCATAAAATCCACCTCCGTGAAGTGCACCGAGCATTATCTGTGGTTGTTGACTTGTATCTGGGCAAAGCCATTAGGTCCATCCTTCCAGCGTAGGTTAACAACGCTTCCATCCTGAAGAACGGTGAAGATAATAAATTATAACATCGCAGTTGAATCATACAAACCAGAACTCGTTTCGCATCGCGGCAGAGTGCTAGTTGTGACATGTCAACCTTAATTCTCAGAAATGCATTTTTAAACGATTGCGGCCAATTAGATAGAAATAAGTGCAACGCGCACACCTACACACGTGTTCCTTGCGATAGGCACAGGTGGTACTATATTTATCAGGAGCTTTATGTTCGCTGCTTGTTGGCATAACGATTTACTGCATCGTTGTGGTGTTTTCAAATCAGCCAACTGCTGCCTCACCACCTGACAGCCATGTGCGGCTGCGCACAATTACTATCACAAATAAAAACGGGGAAGTAAACAGAGCGGTGCGCACCTGTTGTCTTTAGGGATGCGGTACAATTTCAAGTCGCATGGCTCACTTCGTCTTCATGTGTTCGTACACCACTGAACCACACACGAGCAGCGACAGCTGCGAGACATGGCGAAAAAAAAGCCGACAAACGTGCAACGGTAGGTTACCACAGGGACCACACTGCTAGCACGGGAGGCGAAAAACTGACCGTATAATGCCAGGAAAAAAAAATGTGGTTGATCCCTCTTATATAGGAATCGGTATAGAACACGAAAGTGAAACGTGTCTTCACAGAAGTAGTGTAATGTTTATTGCACATTGATATATAATGTCTATTGGTGTTTTGTGGCTAAAGCGCCCTTAGGCGTTGATGCACCCACGCTGACGCCTGGTGGCACGTCTCCTCCATCACGACTACCAACGTCGATGACCATGAGCAACCGTCGTGCATATGGAAGCTGCACTACGCGGCACACGCTAGCACAACGCGAAAGACGAAGCACGTAACTGACACACTAATACAACGCGCAAGACAAAGCACGTAACTGAATCGTCACCGAGTCAAATCAGCGCGTACAGCGCGTCGTAATTGCAGCCTCCGCGATCAACTTCAGAAACATTTTCAGAGCTAATTTCGGAGGCCACGCTCCGCTGTGCTGAGTACGGTGAACGCCACCTAGGTGGCGTGGGTAGTGCTTCTTGATGATCTGGAGGTGCTGGATAAGTACAAATATCTTGGAGTGTGGATAAACAATGGGGCTGAGTACCTAACGGAACATGAAAAATATGTGACGGCTAAAGGTAGCAGAAATGCAGCTGTGATGAAAAATAGGGCACTGTGGAATTACAATAGGTACGAAGTGGTGAGAGGGATTTGGAAAGGGGTGATGGTCCCTAGTTTGACTTTCGGCAATGCGGTCCTGTGCATGAGATCAGAGGTTCGAGCAAGGTGGGAAGTTAAGCAGCGAGGGGTAGGTAGACTGGCTCTGGGAGCACACGGAAATACACCAAATCAGGGGGTACAGGGTGACATGGGATGGACGTCATTCGAGGGCAGGGAAGCCATCAGCAAGATAGAATTTGAGGAGCGATTGAGAGAAATGGCAGAAAAGCGGTGGGCAAGGAGAGTTTTCAGTTATTTGTACATGAGGAATGTTGATACAAAATGGAGGAAGCTGACCAGAAAACTGTCAATCAAATATTTGGACTGCAGGAGGGGTGCAAACCAGGAAACAGCGGTTAAGAAAAAGGTTAAGGAAACAGAGAGGGGTCTGTGGAAAACAGGGATGCAGACGAAATCAGCACTGGGCACATACCGAACTTTCAAGCAAGAAATTGCCAAAGAAAATATCTACGATAATTCTAGGGGAAGCTCTTTGTTGTTTGAAGCCAGGACGGGAGTATTGCGGACTAAGATGTACCGAGTCAAGTACCAAGGTATAGACACGTTGTGCTGTGCGTGTGGAGAAGAAGAGGAAACGGCTGAACACCTCATACTTTTCTGTAAGGGGCTTAACCCTACAGTGCAAGGCAACGGGGCTGACTTTTTCAAAGCATTGGGGTTTAGGGACAGTGAAGGCAAAATAGTCTTTAAGAGGGTAGAAATAACCAAACAGAGGTTATCTGATTGGTGGATAAAATTAAGGCAGGGGTGAAATTTCACCCACCACAAAGTACAAATTATGTAAAATGCCATGGCTAGGTGGCGTATGCCACCGCCCGATTTAAAGGGTTCAGCCTCATCCATCCATCCATCCATCCATCGATGACAGCGTCCCTTCGAATGCTGGCATCGAGGCGTCGTAGTGCTGAGACCACCGAAGCGTTCACTGTCGGAGCGCGTTAGTGTCATAATGCAGTACTTCTCTTTTCTGCTCGTAGGCGGCGGCACAGCCCGGAGCAAGAGCGCGGGTACACGGAGGAGTGTTAGATATATAAGGTGCGTCTGTGTAGCTCTCTGCAAATGCGTTTGTGGCGCAATGGGTTAAACGCTCGGCGATCTATCGTCGCGGACCGAGAGGTCGTGGGTTCGATTTCCAAATTTTGCATGTTTGTGGAACTTTTTCTTCTGGTTTCTTTCTTTGTATTATGTTCGTGTACATTGTAAGAACGTCATTCCGTATTTCCGTATGACGTATTTCCGTGACGGAAATACGTCAGTGAAGTCTTGGTGGACCCCGGCATAAAACACTTTCGTGTTAAAAATTTCTGCCGTTTTGGCCGTTATTAGCACGGCCGACGACGAGCGAGGGCCGCGCCGCCGATAGTTGAAGGCGAGAGAGAGACGACAAAGGTGAGAGAGGGTTGACAAGAAAAAAAAAAGGTAAAGCGATTTTAGTTCCGCATCCATCTCATGGATGGCGCTGCAATTCGCGTGGACAAAAAACCAGCGGAGTTTCCGGGGCCTGGCAGAATGACTGAGCTAGCAGGCCGGGCGAGGAAAACGGCTGCCTCAATTAAACGACAACGATGAGTCACTTCATGTGCGCGTCGACGGTCACGGTGAAATCTGAGAGATCCGTCTATGGCCTACAAAAAGGGACAAAAAAAGAGAACAATAAGCATGGGAGCCACTGGAGCGCGCACAAAAAGAAACGCGTGGCCTGCGCAGGGATCGAACCTACGACCTTCGCGTTATTAGCACGACGCTCTAACCGACTGAGCTAGCAGGCCGGGCGACGACAACGGCTGCCTCAATTAAACGACAACGATGAGTCACTTCATGTGCGCGTCGACGGTCACGGCGAAATCTGAGAGATCCGTGTATGCATACTAAAAGGACAAAAAAGTGAACAATAAGCATGGGAGCCACTGGAGTGCGCACAAAAAGAAACGCGTGGCCTGCGCAGGGATCGAACCTACGACCTACGCGTTATTAGCACGACCCTCTAACCGACTGAGCTAGCAGGCCGGGTGAGGAGAACGGCTGCCTCAATGAAACGACAGCGATGAGTCACTTCATGTGCGCGTCGACGGTCACGGCGAAATCTGAGAGATCCGTGTATGCATACAAAAAGGGACAAAAAAAGAGAACAATAAGCATGGGAGCCACTGGAGCGCGCACAAAAAGAAACGCGTGGCCTGCGCAGGGATCGAACCTACGACCTTCGCGTTATTAGCACGACGCTCTAACCGACTGAGCTAGCAGGCCTTTTTTTTCTTTATTGCCGGTTTTTCAACAACAAAACACGTAGCACACATCACAAATGAGAAGTCAAAACAAGGTTACAATAAAGGTTGTTATTGTAATGCACATAATGCCGTCAGTCGCGTGGTGACCGGTGATGTCATGTAAAATTCCTTTAGTGTCGCCAAGGGTTCCACGCTGGCAATCCAGGGGGAAGCCCATTCTTTTGTTTTTCTACTTCTATTAAACGAGCCATGCTCTCTCGAAAGTACAGCCTTGCCGGTCTTCTATCTGGTTCACAGTAGAAGCCAGCCATTCGTGAGCGCCATATACTGTGCAGGCCAGTCAACATAATCAGATCAAAAGGTACTCCTTCGTTGTCTATTGCAAGGTACCTGATGCCGTGCGTATCTAGCGGGAATTCTTTTTTCATTGTTCGCTGCAACACATCCCAAAAAAAGACCCCCTCCCAACAGTGAAGAAAAACGTGATCGATGGTTTCCGGTTGTTTGCAAATAAAACAGTGAGAACACCAGGGCATGCAATACCCACGCTCCTCAAGGAAAGTTTTCACAGGTAGCGTCCCGGTATGCAGTTTGAAAAAGAAATATTTTGCACTTGGCGCTACTTGCATTCTCTTAACTCTTTTCAGGACATTGTGACCCTGGCCTGCACTGTATATGGCTCTGTACAAGGGAATTGGCAACACTATGTCACATATGTCTTTATACAATTTTCTCTTTGTAACAGAATACAAATAATCATTAGAAAACTGAACGCATAGAAATCGCACACTTGATACTACTTCCCGAAAGTAACCCTGCACCGTACCCGACATGACATGGGTGCTAATAACATAGTCGGGTAACAGCGCCCTAATCTTGCCTGGCACACCGTTTGCAGGAATGGGTCGCTTACCTCGCGAAAAAAGAAAAATCTGTTCACTAACTGTTTGAGAAAGAGATGTGCCAGTCCAAGCCCCCCACACTTTACTCTCCTGAACAAATTTGTGCGACTGCACCTTTCCCAGGTAGATCCCCACACAAAGATCGCAAAAACCCTATGCAATTTCTGAACATTTACCCTAGAACAATACATAACTTGCATCACATACCACAGTTTGGCCACAAAAGACGTGTTACACACGGTAGCCCTCGCAAACCTGGTGAGATAATTAGCCATCCAAGCATTCGCCTTTTCACGTAAGAGGTCTGCTTGTTACTGCCAGTAGTCATTATTATTCTTGTAGGACTCAAGTGGCACACCCAGGTACTTCACAGGCATTTTCTGCCACACGACGTTGGCAAAAATGTCCGGGGTCGATGACCACACTCCATGCCAAAATCCCAGACACTTTCCCCAGTTTACCCGACTTCCTGTAACGTCGCTGAAAATTTTGGCAGCTCTAATAGATTCTTCGATGCTTTCGTAATCAATACAACAGACTGCAACATCATCGGCATACGCGAGCAATTTCACCTCTGACGAATGTAAACGAAAACCGTTAATACCATTATTTTCAAGTATTGACAGACATAACGTTTCAATGTAAATGCAGAACAAAGGTGGACTTATGGGGCAGCGCTGACGCACGGAATGCTGGATTGTGATGGGGGCCCCCAATGCCTTGTTAATAATTAGTCTGGTAGAGCAATTTTGATACGCCAGAGGTACACCTTAACACATTAATGTGTTAATGTGTACACCTTAACACATTAATGTGTTATAACACATTAATGTGTTATAGTATGGTAAACAAAATAACATGCGCTCCACAATCAAATGCCGTCTCCAGGTCCAACTGGAGTACGGCCACGCTAGCTTCCAGGGAATCACAACACTCTAGAACGGACCGCATCTTGTGAACATTCGTAGCTATAGTGCGACCCTTAATTCCGCATGTTTGGTGTGGACCGACTATGTCTTTAATAACTGTCTGAAGTCTAGCAGCTAGAACTTTCATTAAAACCTTGTAGTCCACATTTGTGAGTGCTATTGGTCTATATGATGTTACTTGCTTCAGCTTGTCCTCGTCCTCTGTCTTCGGAATCAGCACCGTGTGGGATTCACTGAACGACAGTGGTAAAACTTTACCATCGTACGCTTCGTTAAAAACTGCTACCAGTACTTCTGACAATTCTTTTTTAAACCGCTTGTACCACGCAGCGCAAAGCCCATCAGGGCCAGGCGACCCTTGCCGGGATTCAAATTATCAATCGCGTGCTCCACTTCGAAAACAGTTATCGGCGCTTCTAATGTAACTTTCGTTTCTTCACTCAGTTGAGGCATGCGTGCTAAAAATTTCGTTTTAAAACGTTCCGGGTCTACCTGCCTAAGCGCGAACAGATTCTCATAGTGCTGAAAGAACACACGTGCTATGCTATCGGTACCTGTAACTTCGTGACCGCCCGCTTCGATCGCGTCAATCTGATTGCGCCGTGCGTGCGCCTTTTCCAGTCCAATTGCGCCCTTTTCGTGGGTGTCTCCGCTACAGCAAAGGACTCGGCTCTAGCGCGAACAATCGCGCCACGATAACGTTCCTCGTCATGCAGTTCAAGTTGCTGTTTGATATTCCGTATATCACTTTTGAATGCTCCCGGCTCTTTGCACTCCAGTTCTGTCAACTTCTCCAAAGTTGTTCCTTAGTTCTTTTTCTTTCTTTTTCCCTTCATAATTTAGTGTGACGGAACGATCAATGGCTTTCATTTTAATCCACTGTTTAAACTCTTCCCATCGTTCTGCAAGTTTACCGTCTCCGTTCAGAAGAGTTTTTTCGATGCATTCCAGCCCTGCTGCTACGAAACTTTCATCAGTGGTCAGTTTCGAATTCATTTTCCACAGCTCCCAAGAGAAGCTGCAACCTTTTGTCTTTCTTCCTATATCACATTTAACCAAGCAATGGTCAGTGAAGGAAATGGGACAGACGTTGTAACTGTTGCACATCGGTATTGCTGCAAGCGACACGTAAATGCGATCTAATCGCGCATGGCTGTTCCCTTGCAAGTGCGTGAAACGCACATCTCGCGTCCCTATCATGCAGTCAGCCACGTCCTCTAATTCGCATTCATTAATTATCTCGGCCAAGATATCCCTACTTCTATCGTTTTTTTGACCTCTATTTGACCTATCTCGGGCACTCAGAATACAAATAAAATCACCCAATAATACCATATGCTTATCAACAGCCATATACTCTTTTAACTTGACAAAAAACTGCGCACGTTCTTCTAACGCATTTGGAGCATAAATACACACAACACACCATTCCAGTCCACTGAAAACAAAATTGCACAAAACTAATCTGCCAGATGGACAAGAAAAGAAGCCTTTGCAATGTGAGACCCGGTAACTTCTTAATGAACAGTACACAACCAGCTGACGCCCCTATGGCGTGGCTCACTATTGCGTAATACCGCGACGTAAACCGCTGCACCATGCTCCGGGTCTCCTCGTCCCCATCCACTTTTGTCTCTTGCACTGCTAAAACGTCAAGGTGATGGTCCGCCAGTAGCCTACACACTTGGCTTTGCTTTCGCTTGGCGGCCAGACCTCGAACGTTTAGCGTAGCCAGTCTAAGCGTCGGGTTGGGAGCCATGGCTGTCTAGTGAAAAAATTGGCCCGGATCATGGTGCTTACCTTTAGCGTCTAGCACTCCGCTAGACACCTCCAGAGCCACCCGGCGGACCGGTACCACTGGAGAGCGGTGGTGGCTTGTTCTCGATCTTTTTTTTTTTTGCAGTGATGATGTTGGGACGTGGTTTGTAGCTGCTGCGCCTGCCCCCCGATGTCCCAGATGTCTTCGAAGTCGGCCCGTCCTCGCTACTTCCTTGGTGCGCTGCGTTGTCTACAGCCTGTTGAAGAGGCCGTTTTGCCGAGACTCCAACGTTGCTGCACGTTGCGTCATTCCTTGCCGACAGGTCTTCCCCTGTCTCCATTGACACGCTTGTTTCTGCTGAGCTTCTAGTGATTTCTTCCTTGGTCTTGTCGGGTGTTTCTTTTACAACTCCTTCGGTATCCTTGTTAACCACTAGGGCCCCCTCCTCGACAGCAGGTGCAAGCGCACCCTCTACCGCGCTTAGGGTTGCCTGGTCTCCTGCCCCTTTTGCTGCGTCCTCGGCCTCGGCAAAATCCATCACCAACTGCGCGGCGTCGTCACCCTCGGCCGGCCCGGTAGCAGAAGCGTACGTGCGTATGCACTGGTATTCCGAGTGACCAAACCTGCCGCATTGCGAGCACCGAGGGACCTTGCACTCCCGACGTACATGACCAAAGCCATGGCAGCGTAAGCACTGCATTGGGCGGCCAGGCACGACAACAAGTGCCAGTTCACCTGCGACCCTGATTTGGTGTGGGAGGTCTTCCAGCTTCACGCCGCTCTTGAGCTTGAGCAACACGGAGCGGGTAGTCGTCCCCTTGTCGCTGATTCCTTGTACCCGCCATCGCTCTCGGGTGACCTGAACGACCTTTCCAAAGGCCGCCAGCGCCGTTATCACATCTTCATCAGCCACACCGTTTATTAGCCAATGAAGACGCAGCCGTACCTGCTGGTCTTGGGGGTCAACTACGATGCAGCGCCGGCCCTTTACCTTGAGCTCCTTGACGTCCAGCAGCCGTTTCGTGGCGTCGGCGTTGTTCATGGTCACCGCCCAGACGTGGTTGATCTGGTAAGCCCCAAGGGCAAGCACCTCCGGCAGCAGTCCTGTTGGGCCGAGAACGTCCCGAAAATCCTCAGCCCTGTAGGGTCTGGCTCGCACGTCACCGTGCAAAAACACGGTGTTCAGCACCACGCGTCCTTTTGGCAGGGGAGGCAAAATAATCTGACAGCCTGTGTCGTCTTCGCAGTTCACCCTGTTTCCGCGGCCAACTAGGGCCGCTGTCGCCGCTCCATTGGAGCCAATGACTCTGCTGACCGCTCAGCTCGGCTGCCGGAAGCAGAATAACTGACTGAGCTAGCAGGTCGGGCGAGGACAACGGCTGCCTCAATTAAACGACAACGATGAGTCACTCAATGTGCGCGTGGACGGTCACGGCGAAATCTGAGAGATCCGTCTACGCATTCAAAAAGAAAAAAAAGAGAACAATAAGCACGGGAGCCACTGGAGTCCGCACAAAAAGAAACGCGTGGCCTGCGCAGGGATCAAACCTACGACCTTCGCGTTATTAGCACGACGCTCTAACCGACTGAGCTAGCAGGTCGGGCGAGGACAACGGCTGCCTCAACTAAACGACAACGATGAGTCACTCAATGTGCGCGTGGACGGTCACGGCGAAATCTGAGAGATCCGTGTACGCATTCAAAAAGAAAAAAAAAGAGAACAATAAGCACGGGAGCCACTGGAGTCCGCACAAAAAGAAACGTGTGGCCTGCGCAGGGATCAAACCTACGACCTTCGCGTTATTAGCACGACGCTCTAACCGACTGAGCTAGCAGGTCGGGCGAGGACAATGGCTGCCTCAACTAAACGACAACGATGAGTCACTCAATGTGCGCGTGGACGGTCACGGCGAAATCTGAGAGATCCGTCTACGCATTCAAAAAGAAAGAAAAAAAGAGAACAATAAGCATGGGAGCCACTGGAGTCCGCACAAAAAGAAACGCGTGGCCTGCGCAGGGATCAAACCTACGACCTTCGGGTTATTAGCACGACGCTCTAACCGACTGAGCTAGCAGGCCGGGCGAGGACAACGGCTGCCTCAACTAAACGACAACGATGAGTCACTTTTTGTGCGCGTGGACGGTCGCGTTGAAACCTGAGAGATCCGTCTACGCATTCAAAAAGAAAAAAAAAAGTCACAGTTTCGCCCTACGGGCGAAGCAATGAATGCGTTAGCAACACAGCAATGTCATACGAAGTAAGGTGAGCGGCTTTGGTAGCAATATGAATTGTAGTAAACATGAGCTGATTAAGTAAGCAGGTGTGCTGCGGCGTAAGTAGACCGACATGAAGAGAGACTCGATGACCACGAGAAGGCGCGTGTGAAACGGTGGTGTTGATGAGAAGCGCTGCCCGTGGGCAGCGCGTGCGAAGGGACACACCTGTAGCGCTGCACTGCCGATCCGGGCAGCATTGCATGTGTAGCGTGCGTTGGAAAATGTGGCCCGACTATTACTAACTGTGGTGTGAGCGCGCACAAACAAACATGAATAGATCACACTGAATGACTGCAGACAACGACTGTCAAAACGCTGGCAGCAAGCGCATATACGCCGCAGCGGGCGAAGGTACGTGCGGTCTATCGCTGCAACGGAAACTGAGCGGCGAATGCACAACGCAGAAAGGTCAGAGCCGTGTGGAGATAAGAGACGGTGCGAGCGAGCGACGAGCGCGGTTGTTGGCAGAGTGCGCCGAAACAGGCAATGCGCCGAAACAGGCAACGGCCAAACGGAGCGAGCCCGAGCGTCGGAGCAAGCCCCTGCGCTGAGGCCGGGACGCAGGGAACAAGGGACAATTGCCGTGCCACTTCCTCTCGGACGAACTGCTGGATCGGCGGCCATAACATTGTGGTGTCAGTAGAAACGGCGCCTACAGTCAATAACGACATGTCGGCCGGGTCAGAGCTCGTGAGTCGTGCAGAAATGCGCTGTTTCCGCAACTCGTCGTAGCTCTGACAGTACTGAACCACGTCTGCGACAGTTTGGGGAGTCTTGGCAATTAGCATTTGGAAAGCGTCGTCCTCAATCCCCTTCATGATGTGTCTGACTTTATCAGCTTCGGACATAGCAGGGTTGATGCGACGGCAAAGGTCCACAATATCCTCAATGTAGGACGTGAAGTTCTCGCCGGATTGCTGGGCGTGACCGCGTAAGCGTTGTTCCGCGCGTTGCTTGCGAACAGTGGGATGGCCGAAGACTTCCGCGAAGCTCGTTTTAAAGGATGCCCAATTGGCAATATCAGCTTCGTGGTGGAGGTGCCATAGCTGTGCAACGCCCGCCAGGTAAAAGTTGACGTTGCTGAGCTTGTCACCGTCATTCCACTTATTGTGGGCGCTTACCCACTCATACGAAGTGAGCCAGTCCTCGACGTCGTGCTCGTCGGTGCCGTTGAAAATTACAGGGTCTCGCTGCCGGGCTACGCCGGAGCAGGCGACCACCGGTGGTACGGGAGCACCTTGTTGGGGCACGTCGTCAGGCATTGCCGAGGCTGGGGGTAGAGTCCGGGTACGGAGTTCCAGGATGAAATGGGAACCAGCACGCTCCACCAATTGATAGTACGCGTTTAATAGTAGATGCGCTCGCAGTTTTTATGAATGCGCCGAAACAGGCAACGGCCAAACGGAGCGAGCCCGAGCACCAACAACAAACTTCTTATTCTTCGTCTTCTGCTGGTGCCCTTATTTCTCACTTCAGTATCAACAACACCTTTATACAATTTTTTCTGTGTAACATTGCTGAGGTATTCTAAAGAAAAGCGCGCACATAGAAAATGAAAGGACCACACCATTTCTCGAAAGAAACCCTTAATGCTCGATCTCTTATTAGGGTGTGATGAAACAACAAATTGCGGCAGAGCTTCATTAAGTCTTATTTGAACCACTGTGTGCAGAAAGGGGTCTCTTTGGTCAAGCAAGAACAAAAATCTTGAAACTACCTGTTTCAAAAATAAATGCGCTAAACGGAGGCCACCAGCTTTCACTGACCTAAATAAGTTCGTACGGCTTGTTCGCTCCCACGTTGAGCCCAATATATATACAGCGAAGACCCTATGTAACCTTTGAATGTTTACTCTCGACATGCAGAGAGCTCGTAGCACATACCATATTTTGGCTACCAAAAAGATATTACACACGGTCGATCGTGCGAACATGGACAGATTTCGCCCTCCAAACCTAGCAGTTTTTTCTTCCACCTCCTGAATTTCTTGCTGCCAGTATTCTTTCGGGTCTTTGTATTATTTTAGCGGCACTCCTAAATATTCCGTCGGTGTCATGACCCATGTCACATTTCCTAAAAGCGCTGGTGTATCCTCCAAGCTTCCGTGCCAGATTCCAAGTGACTTGCTCCAATTAATGGCACTTCCTGTCGTTTTACAAAACCTTGTGGCCATTTCTACCGCCATGCTGACACTGCTTTTATCGTCACAGTAAACTACAATGTCAGTACAACTACAATGTCAGGCTAATCGAGTGAAGACTGACAAGTAAACCTCAAGTTCACTACTCTTTATATAAATAAGGTGAAATACGTCTATGATGAATCCCTAGACCAAGTTGTGCAAGCAGACTGACAGGAACTGAAAGCGGATGGGTCTGTGCTTTCTTTTCTTATTGTGAACTGCAGAAGCATACGTAATAAATGTGATGAATTTTCTAGCCTTGTTGATATGTCTAGACCAACTGTCGTTCTTGGATCTGAATCCTGGCTCGATGCTGACGTTGAGGATAATGAAGTGTTTCCCAGGGGCTTTGTTTGTTACCTTAAGGACCGAAATCGTTTCGGGGGAGGCATTTTTATTTTAGTGGATGCGACAATGTGCTCCCGGGAAATTGATATTGAATGCAGTCAAAGTGAAATGTTGTGGGTAGAGATTAGATTGAAGGGGGCGTGAGGCCGGCACCAACATGATTGTGCCACTCACGCATTTTCTTCTGCTAACGCAGGTTATCTACTGCACCGACGCACAGCCTCCTCATCGCAATGGCAGCGCAGACGCAGAGTGTCGCACATCAATGGCTACGGAATTCAGGGTAGAGCACGCAAGCTACGGTGGCAGCGACTTCGATGTGTGCCCGGCTAACATGTTTGGACAGAGCCAACTATTGGTCAACGAACCTTGGGTGGATGAAGGCCGTGTCTACGATGTACAAAAGGCGGACTGGATCAGTGCAGCAACGGGGCGTGAGGCCGGCACCAACATGATTGTGCCACTCACGCATTTTCTTCTGCTAACGCAGGTTGGTGATCATTCGAATGAGACTTTCACCTTTCACGTATTCATGGTGCCGGTTACGCCCCGTGGTTCAAGTTTGCATTCAGAGTACCGCGCTGTGCGTTGTCATGCCAAACGTCGTTTCTTTTTACTGCGAAGATATGCATTCTATTTTTGGCTTTTATTCCTGTGCGGTGACGTAGAGCTAAATTCTGGCCCAACTACTGCTGAAACACTGAATCTAATTTTGGATGGCCAAAAAGAAATAAAGGCCAAATTACAGGCTATCGAAACATCGCAGAACCAAGGTCAAATAGCTATAGAAGAGCTGAAGTCGCGAATAGATTCTGTGGAAAGTGCAATAACACAGCTCGCAAACCTAAGAGGAGCCGTTACTGAATGTAGGAAGAAAACTGAAGATACTCACAGCACGGTGAAGGACTTATCCCGTAAAATAGACGACTTGGAAAACCGCAGCAGGCGATGTAACCTGATATTTTATGGTGTCCCTGACAGTGAAAGTCGTGAACTGCCCGCTGTCTCCGAGAAAAAAGTACAAGAAATCGTGTCACGTTTAGGACTAACGCCAGTGCAGATTGACAGGGCACACAGACTTGGCCGGTCCCAGGCCAATAAACCTCGGCCGCTCATTGCAATGTTTTCGATGTTTAAAGATAAACAGGCAATTCTAGCCAACGCAAGGAAACTAAAAGGATCCAATATTAGTATATCAGAAGATTTTTCAGAGGCAGTGCGCAGAAAAAGAAAGTTTCTTTGGGAATTCCGCAAAAGGAATGCTCTTGATGGTGCTCGCGTGAACCTAAAATATGATAAGCTGTTTTTAAACGGGCAAGTATATGTATATGACGAAGGTAGTGGCCAAGTTGTGCAAACGACATGACGCATGCGCAGCTCTATAGCAGATGTAACTTTGCTTGTTGTCAACTGCCGTAGTATCAAGAACAAAGTAGATGATTTCGATAACCTATTACGCGTGACCAAACCAAGTGTAGTGCTTGGAACGGAGTCATGGCTAGATGATGAAATAACAAGCAATGAAGTCTTTCCAAACGGCTACACATGCTTTAGGAACGATAGAAACCGTCATGGCGGTGGAGTCTTTATACTTGTTGACACTTTGCTATCTTGTTCCGCCCTCGATATCGGCAGCGGAAATTGCGAGGATATATGGTGTAAGATTCGATTACCAAACGGGAAAACATTATCAGTATGTTCATTTTATAGGGCTCCTTCAAGTTCTCTTACTGTCTTGTCTGATTTTTCAAAGACAATAGAGACAGTCAATACAGATTACCTTGTCATTGGCGGGGACTTTAACATTCCAGAGCTTTCTTGGAATAAGCAAACTTCAAATATTAGGGCTACGTCTACAGTGGCAAAGGAATTGTTGACGATACTAAGCAGTTTTTCCTTAACCCAGGTTGTAACAGAAGGTACGAGACAAAATAACGTCTTAGACCTAATTTTAACTAATCAGCCAAATTGTGTTAGGACAGTTTTGGTGGTGCCAGGTATTAGCGACCATAAAGCTGTGGTTTGTGAAATGAATCTGACGTATGAAAAGACGCAAAGCTCGACAGCCAGAAGGATGTATAATTACAGCCAAGCCAACGTGAATGAAATAGGACTTGCATTACAGGAATTCCTTCCGGAATTCGAAATACTTTCTGAAACAATCGGCGTTCATGAGTTATGGGTCCTTTTTAAAACAAGAATGCTTGAGATACAAGAAAAATATGTGCCGTCGTGGGTGCAGACGAAACAGCGTGCTAAATCTAAGCCATGGTTTAATGGTGAGCTACGACGCCTTACTAGTAAAAGGAATAGGATATACAGGAAATATAAAAGAAACTCCATTTCCAGAACTTGCGATCAACTTGCGACTATAACCAAAATCATGCAAACAAAAATCCACCAGGCAAAAAAAGAATTCTTTGACGCTTTGCCTTCTCGGCTTCAAACAACGAAAAAGCTGTTCTGGAACCTTGTCAAGTGTAATAGAAAAGACAAAGTATGTATTCCATCACTTCAGCATGACGGAGTGGAAATAGAAAATAGCTTAGAAAAAGCCAACTGCTTCAACAAGTTTTTCGCTTCCATTTTCGTGCACAGTGCCTCGAGCTCAATTCCGCATCCGTCTGCAAATGAGGTTATTGAAAACATGGATGATATAGTTATTGATGAAGGTGGAATACGGTCTCTTCTTGAACGTTTAGATTCCAGCAAAGCCGGGGGGCCGGATGGATTGACGGGCGCTGTTCTCAAATTGTGTGCGTCGTTCATCCCACCCTTTCTAAAGGTACTGTACTCGAAGTCATTGAGCACCGGGGTCCTACCACACGAATGGAAGATGGCGTGCGTTGTGCCAGTGTATAAATCGGGGCCTCGCGAGCTAGTCAACAATTACAGACCGATATCTCTAACAAGTATTGTCTGCAAGGTATTAGAGCACGTCTTGTGCAGTCACATAATGGCACACATTACCAATCATAACCTCCTAAATCCAAAACAGCATGGTTTCAGGCAAGGGCTTTCCTGTACAACCCAATTAACAGAATTCGTTGATGAAGTTTGTGGTGCACTGGATGCTCGTTCTTGTGTTGATTCGGTGTTTGTAGATTTTAGAAAAGCTTTCGACCTGGTGGATCACACATTACTTGTATGTAAACTACGTTGGTTTAATATCAATGAACAAGTAATTGCATGGATTCAGGAATACCTTTCTTTGCGGTTTCAGCATGTATTGGTAAATGGCGCGAAATCTAGTGCGGCCCGCGTAACGTCTGGCGTCCCCCAGGGCTCGGTATTGGGCCCATTACTTTTCTTAATATTTATAAATGATCTTCCCAACACTATTGTTTCTTCCGTAGGATTGTTTGCTGATGATCTGATAATATATAGAGAAATTACAAGCATTGCCGATACTGTTATTTTGCAAGATGATTTAGTTAAAATACAAAACTGGTGCAGAGAGTCACACATGCAAATAAACACACAGATAACTGTCCACATGCGCTTTACTAAAATGTGTATGCCAGAAGCAGTATATTATCTATCCGGTTACCCATTGCAGACTGTTTCCGAGTACAAGTACTTGGGTGTATTTCTCACACCGTCCATATGTTGGCACAGGCACGTTGATTTCATTACAGCAAAGGCATGCAAAGTGTTAAGATTTCTACGGCGTAATACGAAACTCTTTCCCCAGCAGGCTCGTGATCTTCTGTACAAAAGCTATATTAGACCAATTTTAGAATATGGATGCACCGTATGGGACCCTCCTACGCGTACCGACCGAGATAAACTTGAGAGAGTTCAGAATATAGCAGCACGGTATGTAATGGGCAATTATGAGAGAAACTTTAGCGTTACTACTGCAAAACAAACATTAAAATGGGACACTTTAGAAAAAAGAAGGCAGACATTACGCTTGAAACTTTTTCACAATATATTTTATGGCCAAATTGGAATAGACCGCAATAAATATATTCTACAGCCACATTATATATCCAGACGAACAGATCACGAGCTCAAGGTTAGGGAATACAGTTGTAGAACTAAGCTTTTCAAAAGCACTTTTTCCCCAAAACCATTTTAGAATGGAATCGACTGCCTGCTGCCGTGGTTGGTATACTTAATAATGAACTTTTTGCAAATGCTCTTTGAAATTTTGTTCATTATTTTACAGTATATAGTTAATGTATAGTTTGCTATCATTACATAGTGCTTTATTATTTAGCTGTATGATGCCCTTTCTTGCCTTTTTTGTATTGTATAGTATAGTGCTGTTTGTTGTATGCCATAAGCTGTTTACATTGTTGTATGTAACCCCCCCACTGTAATGCCTAAATAAAGGCGCTGTGGGTATGAGAGTAAATAAATAAATAAATAAATAAATAAATAAATAAATAAATAAATAAATAAATAAATAAATAAATAAATAAATAAAAAAGAACGGCAGGTCATTATCGGTATGTTCGTTCTATCGCCCACCAGGAAGCAAAGTTAATATTGTAGGTGAGCTTACCGCGGCAATGGAAACAGTGAGCACTGATTACCTAGTTATAGGCGGTGATTTTAATCTTCCAGAAATCGATTGGTCTCTAGCAGATCCCAGTTCCAGCGCTTGCAGCCAGTCAAGTAAAGAAATGTTGAAGATATGTCGCCTCTTCGAGTTAACACAACTAGTCCTAGAGCCGACAAGGGCAAAAAATGTTTTAGATTTATTTTTCACTAACACGCCAGAGGCGGTGAGTTCTACAACAGTGCTGCCGAGCATAAGCGACCACCAAGCTGTATTGTGCGATATGAATTTGCAGTATGTGAGAGCTGTTAACAGTGGTCCACGGCGTATCTACAGCTATCAAAAAGCACGTGTCAGTGATATGACCCTGGCTCTAGATTCCTACTACGATGTGTTTGAGACACAGGCTGAATTCATGAATATGGAAGAGCTATGGAAAGTATTTAAGAACAAGTTGCTCGAGATGCGTGAAAGATATGTACCATCATGGGTTATGACTGCGCGGCGCAGCAAAAGTAAGCCGTGGTGTTCGCGACACGTGAAATGTAAGGCCAGGCAGAGAGCGCATGTTTACGCTGCTTATAAGAAAAACCCTTCGTTGAAGCTTAAAGATAAACTCAAAAACAAAACTGAAGAGATGAAGGCAGCTATGCAGACAGCCAAAGATAAGTACTTCAGCACGTTCCACCTGCGCATGCAGAAAAGACCGAAAGAACTATGGCAATTCTTTAAAATGAACAATAAAGATGTATTATCAATACCGGCCCTTGATAGCGACGGTGCTACCGTCCATAACGACATTGAAAAAGCCGAGTGTTTCATCTCGTTTTTCAGTTCTGTGTATGCTGCTCATGTTGACACTCAAAACACTGTGGCGCGATCCACCCCAGTGTTGGGTGAGTCCATGGACAATATCATGATCGACCAACGAGGAATAGAGGCCGTTCTCAAGACACTTAATTCGTCTAAAGCAACTGGGCCGGATGCTTTGTCACCGGCACTGCTTTCTTTGTGCCCACGGGAAGTGTCCAAATACCTGTGCGTAATATTTACTAAATGTTTACTAGAGATCTCTTTACCGGATGACTGGAAACTTGCCAATGTCGTCCCTGTGCATAAAGGTGGACCGCGAAGTAGTGTTTTGAATTACCGGCTTATCTCGCTTACTAGCGTTGCTTGTAAGATACTTGAGCATGTACTTTACAGTAATGTTATGAGCCACATGAACGTGCACTCTTTGCTTAGCCCTCAGCAGCATGGATTTCGTAGTGGATTTTCCTGTACAACACAGTTGCTTGAGTTAACGCATGATTTAGCAGGAGCTTTGGATAAGGGTTTTTCTGTTGACTGTTTGTTTCTAGATTTCAAGAAGGCGTTCGATGTTGTCCCTCACTCTTTACTTATAGAAAAATTAGAAATGTACAAATAAATAGCACGGTTGTTAACTGGATAAAAGAATACCTAAATTTAAGAAAACAGAAAGTTGTGCTTAATGGGCAAACATCCCGTGAAGTTGACGTGTCCTCTGGTGTGCCCCAAGGATCAGTCATAGGACCGCTTTTGTTTCTCATCTATATAGATGATATTTGCTCCGGAATTTCATCGCAAATGAGGCTATTTGCTGATGACTGTGTTTTGTACAGGACTATTAATACTACCCATGACTGCAATGTCTTACAAAATGACCTGTATAAGATAAATGGGTGGTGCAACCAGTGGCACATGCTCATTAACTTGAAAAAACCGTTCATATGCCTTTTTCGAGGAAAAGAACAACTCATGACTTCTGTTACTCTTTAAATTCAACCACGATAATATCAGTTCAGGAGCACAAACATCTTGGCGTTTATTTCACACCTGTTCTTTCTTGGAGCCGTCACATTGATCACATCACAACTAAAGCATGCCGCGTTCTAGGTTTCCTGCGCAGAAATGCAAAAAAGTTGCCACTGGAGACAAAGGTGTCATTGTACTAATCAAATGTCCGATCTGTTCTGGATTATGCGTGTGCTGTGTGGGATCCGTGGTCGGCACGTGACGTAAACAGTTTAGAAAGAATTCAAAGCATAGCCGTTCGTTTTGTTTGTTCAAATTACGCCAGGAATTTCAGTGTTTCAAGAGCAAAAGAAAGCCTCGGTTGGGAATCGCTGCAGCAACGCAGGAAATATCTAAGATTGAAATTTTGTCACAACATATTCCACTCTCGAACAGGTATAGACCCCGGGAAATATTTTTTCAAGCCTGATTGTGGTTCTGAATGGCTGGACCATAAAAATAAGGTTAAAGAAATAGCGTGCAAAACTGAAGCGTTTAAAATGTCATTTTTCCCAGAACCATAAGCCAATGGAACAAGTTACCATCCGATGTCACAACAATTTTTTCAAATGATGTATTTTCAAACTGTATACGCCCACTGAAGTAAGATGGTGTTTGTGTGTAGGTGCGAGTAGGAAAGTGTTCCGGGTACATGTTTTGTTTTGCCTGCTTTATTGATTGGTTCTTTGTTTCCTTCTCTCCCCCCCCCCCCGCTGTAATGCCTACGGGCGCTGTGGGTATTCTGATAAATAAAAAAAATAAAAAAATCAGCATACGCCATAAGTTTAATTTCACTGGTTTGTAGCCTAAATCCTCTGATATCATTATCGCCTATCACGCTTGTGCAAAAGTGTTCTAGGTACACTGCAAAAAGAAGAGGGGATAAGGCACATCCTTGTTTTACACCAGTGTTAATGTCAATATACCGAGTCAGTGTTTTATTGATCACAATTTGTGTAGATGCGCTTCTGTAGCCCATCTTTACACCTTCCAACAAGATTGAACCTACATTCGCATGTTCCAGGACAAGAAAAAGAACTTCGTGTGACACCCTGTCGAAAGCTATTTCCAAGTCCAGTTGTAGCATGGCTACCTTTCCTGAAAAAGCATCACAGCATCCGAGGATTGTCCTTGCAACATTATGTTTGTTGTTATGGATCTGTCCTTTATCCCACATGTTTGGTGGGGTCCTACCAATTGTCGTACTATATTTTGCAGTCGTCTTGCCAGTACTTTAGCATAAATCCTATAGTCGGTATTTGTCAGACTGATCGGGCGATATGCTCGTACAGATAATGTTTCAGGGTCGCTGGACTTTGGGGGATTAATAAAGTATGACTGCGACGAAAAGAGGGGGGCAGCATCTGCTTATCATACGCCTCTGTTATTACGTCGTGCAACATTCCAGCCAGTTCTTGCTTAAAAGCCTTATAAAAGCGTGCTCCAAAACCATCTGGCCCTGGCGATTTTCCGGTGCTTAGTTCATCGGTGGCTAGTTCTATTTCTCTGACACTGATAGGGCTCTCAAGGCTGACTTTCATACTTTCATCTAGCCTGGGCATTTTCTGCAAGAATTTCTCTTGGAATCCTTCGTTAAAGAGTTCTCTTTCTGTCCATACGGCC